>NW_016172546.1:0-12957 GCF_001687245.7 Rhagoletis zephyria | reverse complement strand
AATGCTTAGCCTGGGCTATTGGATCCACCAACTGCTTGGTTCTTTTAACTGCCCACGAAAAGAGTTTCCCAACTGATGCAACTTAAGCACCCTGTATTGTATTGGATCATCTTATTGCATATTTCGAATATTTTGCATAGCCTCATAAGACCCAAGTCTGCGATTATGGCGAATTTCAGTCACTTGTATGTACATACATACATACATATGCATCTCTGTTACGTGCCACNCATTGGATCATCTTATTGCATATTTCGAATATTTTGCATAGCCTCATAAGACCCAAGTCTGCGATTATGGCGAATTTCAGTCACTTGTATGTACATACATACATACATATGCATCTCTGTTACGTGCCACACGTACTCGCGGCCGCACTTGCTACGTTTCCAATATCCACCAACACACACGCATTCACGGAACTCGATAAAAAGTCAAAATAAGAAACGTACTACAGCAACAATAACAAAAAAAAAAAGAAAACAAAACAATAAACTTGCATATCCGCTGCGGCACACCGCCCCCGCTTCCTGCCCCAACATCCGCCTTCGCCAAAGCAGCAGCAGCTTGCTTTTCGTTGACTGTTTAACATGCAACCGGATGTTGTGGGAATTTTTTTGCAATTTGCGCGGTTTTTCCGCCATTCAACGTTTTTCAATTGTTGTTTTTATTTATTTTTTTCTGTTTGGCGATTTTTGCTTTCGTTTTATTAACTGGCATAAACGCTTATTAAATAATAAAATGCCATGTGAGCTAGTAAGTCAGCGAGGTGAGGTGGTGGTGAGCTGGCGTTGGTGGATTGGCGCTGGGGCAGCACTCTGGGTGCGGAGACAGGTGTGTGACGGCCACGACGATGACGATGCTCCTCTGTTCGTTAGTGTTATTATTGTTTGCTTTTTTACATACTTTTATACATTACATACATACATACATAGCTACATGCGTGTATATGCACATAAATATGCCTGTGTGTTCGTCTGCTCCATTGTCTATACATATGTATGTATGTATGTATGTAAATGTATGCCATGACATTCTCTTTATTAAATATTTGTGTGCCAGGTTTAAAAATAGACAAACTCGGCATTTGCATAAAAATATTTACTATTTTCAGCCGCAAGTAGTCGCGCGTCGATTGTTAATGTGAATTCCAACACTAGCTGCGAGGTGGAGGCTTAAGCTAAACGTAGCTACATTAGAATGCCTCACGCTCCATACAAAAAAAAAAAAAATCAATTATCTTTCCACGAGCCATTTTTACAATTTGTTACACATATTTCATGTCTCCCAACAAACTATTTTGACTTAATCAAGAATCATTAGCGAACAAATTTTCAATCTTTTTAATCAGAATTTTCAGAAAATTTCTGGGTATACAGTTTATAGAAAATCCAATTTCAGTAGATAAATTATAAGTATAAGATCACTAAAAATTCGTATTTTCGATATATGTTTTTTTTTTGCTTACGATGCTGTGCATTTTTTTCATATGAAAAAAAAAAAGATCGAACATACTTCATTACGAAAATGCGCAACCAAACAAATCTCAAAAACCAAGGTCAAATTTAATTGGCGCTATAAAACTATTTACACAGCCAAACATTTTCTGAAATGTCTGTTAAAAAGTTTGAAGTTTTGGTGAGAATTTTTTAAATTTGTTAAATTATTGGTTTTTTTTTTTTTGTTTTAATCTCGATGACGTTTTTATCGTATTAGAATTTTCGCAATTTTTTAATATTTGTATAAAAGTAATAATTAAATTTAAAAATCTGATAATTTTGCAATATAGACAGACACCAAATTCATTGCCTAATTCATATATTGTCAATTTTCAGAAAATTTCTGGGTATACAGTTTATAGAAAATCCAATTTCAGTACATAAATTATAAGTATAAGATCACTAAAAATTCGTATTTACAATATATGTTTTTTTTTGCTTACGATGATGTGCATTTTTTTCATATAAAAAAAAAGCGAACATACTTCGTTAAGAAAATGCGCAACCAAAAAAATCTCAAAAACCAAGGTCAAATTTAATTGGCGCTATAAAACTATTTACACAGCCAAACATTTTCTGAAATGTCTGGTAAAAAGTTTGAAGTTTTGGTGAGAATTTTTTAAATTTGTTAAATTATTTGTTTTTTTTTTTGTTTTAATCTCGATGACGTTTTTATCGTATTAGAATTTTCGCAATTTTTTAATATTTGTATAAAAGTAATAATTAAATTTAAAAATCTGATAATTTTGCAATATAGACAGACACCAAATTCATTGCCTAATTCATATATTGTGCACATATAATGCAAGCCTAAATTATTTTTTTGTGTTTTTTTAAGTTAACGATAATAGAGTACTTTAATATTTTTCATAAAACACACTTCGTTTTTTTTTTTGTTAAACTCCTTTTTCAACACTTTTTTGTTGGGGTCACTGGGACCCCATACGACTAATTGTGTGATTTTCTCTATGCGCCCAATTAAGGGTTAATTTTCTTGCAGCCACTTCTGATGTTATAAGCTATCAGCTAAGTTCCTTTTTTGTCTACTTCTCTTGACTGGGATGGTTCTCCCAACAACAACACCTCAACTTGAAGTCAATACCATTGTCCTGATCACCGCCAGACTTCTTTTCTACAGCTGCCTGCCTGCTGTGAGATTCTTAGAAAACCGCTGTGAGTTCGAAGAGCCCTCCCCAAGTACGCTTAGCAGTTTTTCTTTGACCTAAATTGGCCTGGTTTGAAGCAGTATTTCAATTCAAATAAGCTGGTGCGTTTTATTAGTTGCAATATTTTTTGCTAATAATTAGCATTTCGGGGAATTCCCGCTTCAACTAAAATACTGAATATTTATCATCCATTCCATGTTTACTTAATTTATGGCGCTTCATTTATAAACACGTGACAGCTAATCAAATTCACATTTTAAATACAAATAGATATACATATACATACATATACATATGTACACACATACTACATGTCTACAATCCATAGACTCCAGTGTATTCTAGTATCCAAACCGACAGAAGTTCTTCCAAATAACCTTTGAAATGAGGTCACAGAGTATTCAGCTGTTGTTTTTGTTCATATTTGTGTTTTTTGTCTCAATTTCATGTTATTATTTATATACATACATACATAAATACATATATATGTTTTTTTTTTTGTGCTTTTTTGTGTACTTCGCGGCCAAGCTTGGCATCTCATTCGCTTTGCTTCCCATCATAAATTACGCACTAGATTAGATTGTTGTTGTTGGCACGCTACTATTACACGCTCCGACGCAATTAAACTACATAATTGGAAGTATCGCGTACTACTCTCACTGTCATCAATGCCACCACCGCACCACCGCTCCAACAGTCGATCCGCGCCCACGAACGGGGAGGTAACTCATTCGGATTGATTGGATTTATGTACCTACATACATACACGAGTATGCAAGTACCATTTCAAATGCATTAATTTTGAAAAAATAATGCTGTTTATTTAGTTCTTGCATTTACATTAAAATTTTTAAATGAATGCTATTGCAATAATTTATTGCATTAAAAGTATAATAAACACTAAAAAACCCATTAACTAATTTTATTTTGAAGTGAAAATTCTTTGTTGACGTTGAGGGTAGAATTTTGAGGTCAAAAAAGATAGTGACGGAAGTTAAGGCATATCGTACGCTCATTAGGAAGGAAAATGTGTCTTCATTTTTGCTTTAAAGCAAACACACTTATATATTTTCGCCTTATATACAGCTTATTTTATATGATTATAATTTTATAATTTAATGCCAGAAATCTGTAAGGAAAGTCAGTTGTATGAAACATTCCTTATTGCACTTCTGATTTTGCCGCGTTGATGTCGTCAGTGCATAATAAGATTTGCTCTCTCTCACTCTCTGAGAGACTAAGTCTTATAGGTCATATAAAATAAGGTTTACGTAATCCCTTATAATAAGACACCACATGAAGTATAGTAACCTTATTATAAGACTTATAGATCAGATAAAAAACGCTGGAAGCAGCGCCGCTGGCGTATTCCTTATTTCTTACAAATGCGTACATCATTTTTTGCTCGGAATTGATGCATTACTGCCCCTTGGTGCTTGGGACATGAAACCACACTATTGTAGAATTATTCTTCATTAAGCCTTTATCGAAAAAAACTGAACAAAAGAAATTAAGAACTTCATAAAACTTACGGCTGAATACATTTGTATGTCAATCTTTCTGTAAATGCCTAAGTATCTTAAGTTAAGATCGAAGGAGGTAAATCAAATATTAAATAAGAAGCTTAGCACATTTTAGCGAAATTTAGAGACTTGCAAAACCTTGTCTTGAGCGCCCCTAAGTAGTGCATCTCGAGAAAAAATTTAATGTACCCTACAAAAAATCGCGTCTACTCCATGCATGCATATAAAGAGTACTCCCTATGGGTCAAGAGTACTCCAAAATTAACCACAATTCGTATAAAAAATGTGCTCCAATTAACATTGCGATGTCCTAGCACAGAGTAGCACAAAACTACTCCAACATATTAACAATGGGGCATTGCTGATATATTTTTTTTTTCGTTTGTACACTCTTTTGTTCTTCACTTCACAGATCCGTTTTCGCAATTAATAAAAACCAAAAATATAAATAAAAATAAAAGTAAAAAATTACATGTTGCGTCTGACGACATCTATGCACGTTTAGCTACGTTTAGCACAATACAATTCTGTGCGTAGAGCTTTTTGAAAAGAGTCATAAAATCATTGTATGTTGACTTACGGCCCTAAAATTTTGAAGGAAGATGTGTGTCTTAAAAATGCTGAAAACCCTATTTCGAAAGAATTTCATTTAGAGTCTTCCTATAACCAGAAAAGGTTTTGTTATTATGACCAACATTCGGTTGGATATATGGAAATATTTAGATGGAGAAAGCCAGGAATTTCCCTAAGACTTTTAGTTGGGACAAACGTACATTTGGTTATGATTACCAGCTCTCTATCTTGAGTGGACAATTTTGTTAGTTGCATCAAATCATTGTTGGGGGAAAAAAATCCTTCTTTGGTTGAAACAATTTTCCAGTTACTGTAGTTTCTCTAAGGGCCAGGCTGGCTAGTTTAAACTAAGATTAGCAAATCAAATGTCAGATAGCGCGTGAAGATAAACGCAGTTTACGTGAACTAAGTGTAAACTTGCACTGAAAAACTGGCCCTAAATAGTTAAACACTTCAACTAAATTAACGATTCGGTTCAATCTAGACGAATATCACAAGCTTTAATATATTTAGTTATAACTACCAAATCCTGGTAATACTAGTTCTCAAGCCTTGATCATAGTTCCCAAATATTGGCAAAATATTTATATTTAATTGTCGAAACTAAACTCTTTTCTCAGTGTACATTAAATCAAAGAAGTGTCTACAATATTTTGCGAGATACATGCTGATTTTCATTCTACAAAACTTGTATCTATTTTTTACCGAAAAGGGTTTTGTGTTGCTTTGCTGTTAGTATTGGCCGCTGTCATACAACCTACAACAATTTTATTTATACTCGTGCGTGTGTGTGTGTGTGCGTCTGCAGTGCAGTTTTTATGTCTTGTCAATTAATACAAAACGATTAATTGCTTGTTCTTTTTTTTTTGTTTTTTATTTGTAATACCGAGTTTCATTTCCAGTAAAATTATATTTATGTTGTGCATCTGAAAATTTCCGGTTTCGCGTGAATTCGACAAGTTGTAACTGGTAAATGCCGCACGTCGCTAATTTGGAGGGCTTTGATAAACAATTAATTGGTGCAAATGAAGACAAAACTTTCGGTTAAGCCTCTAGTAAATACCTACATATGTATGAATTTGTGTACTACTGTACTTTTAGTTGTTATGTAACTGCTGTTTGTTGGTAAAAAATATAAAATAAAAACAAACAGTAAGATTACTAAGTAAGTATGTATGTAGATATATATCTACAAGGGTTCGGCATGTTGCACTAAATTCTAATGCAATGAGCACTTCATTACCTACCACTATTCGAGTAGTGGTAGTGAAATTTTAAATGCATTAGCACCAAGCGCATAGTGGTAGGGTAGGGTTCGATTTAGTGCCATTTGGCCAACCCTGGCATCGACACGCATAGCATATGCATATACATATCTATATACACGTAATTTATTTAGGTGATCAAATGTAATAACGGTAATAACGGCAAAGATGCACATCACAACAACAGCAAAGAAATTAATCAAAAACTCGTTTGTGCATAATTATAAACATGTTTCGCTTATAGGCCTATTATTTTCAAGGTGTCTAAATATTTAAAAGCCGCAACGCTCGATGAACAAAAATTGAAACCTGCAAGCGTCACAACAAACTACATATAGCTAGTATTTATGAATAGCTGCTTTCAATCTAACCAGCTATACAACTACTTAATGTTTGAATGACTAATTGTGACTGGTTTTTGTCTACATACCTACATAAATATTAACTATTATGTACTTTGTTTGCTTTTGTAAAAAAAAAAAAATTATTTATGCCGTTATTAACTTTATTTTCAATTTGGAAGCATACACAAACCACAAGCCGCATCATTGGCGATGCTTTGACGTTAGTTACTTCATCCATAATCAGGCCCATGTCTACATACATACATACATACATATATACCTACATAAATATGTAATGAACTAAAACAAGTAGGCTGGAACAACGAGTTCTCTTAATGAGAAACGGACATACATATATACATATGTATATATGTATTTACATGGCCATGTACATATGAATTTGTATGAGAATATACTTGTTGGATCAAATCTAAATATTAGGAACTGTTCAATTTTGCATGATGCCCGTAAAATATTAATTGAATCAGCATTATACTATATAATCGTATTTAGTTTATTCTACTCCAGTTGAGACCAGAACTAGTTCATTTTAGCCGAGCTGGATACGAAAAAATATTTTCTTCTTCTTGGAGCTAAAATCACTTACGAAATTTTGATTAAGCCCAATACGGCACTCAATTGGTTTCTATTAATTAATATATACATATTTATAACCCAAGGCAACATTAACATTAACGATAACATTATTATTAATATTAACATTAACATTAACCTTAACATTGACACTAACACTAACATTAACAATAACATTAACAGTAGATTAACATTAACATTAACATTAACATTAACATTAACATTAACATTAACATTGATTAAGATAACTGTTCATTATTATGCAGAAAAATACTCATACAATATGGTAAGCCATACGCATAATAGGAAGAAGTTTCACTTCTGTCGTGCGTGGGAACTTTCTTAAGATTAAAACCAGCAGCTGAGAATGCTGCCATTAAGAAGAAGTCGGTTGAATATTTACTAAGGTGGATGGTTTCAAATAGGCGGCAATTAATTCTGAGAGACGGGTCACTGTTTTTAGATCACTTTTTGGGGAAGTTGTCATCGCTTTTAGAACCTAACCTGCATAACTAACCAAACTTGCTTGTAAAATGGCTCTTTAATTTGAGTTCTTTAATGTTTTTTTGTTATTAATTAAAAACAGCAACGAAAAAAAAGTGATCACAGCAAAGTACAAATTAACGACATTTATGGTTAACCGCGGAAAATGAGATTACAAGCACGAGTGTGTAATGAGTACCGCTAAGTACTGCGCACGTGTATATGTCACGTCGTGTAGGCATGAAGGTGGCTACTTTACAAAAAGTTTGGAAAAGTGCGTCTGTGTGGGGATGTTTATGTGTGTCGCTAACATTTGACAATTGACCACAGCCAAAAAAAGGCTTACAAAAAAGTGTATAGTTCAGCAAAATAAAAAAAATGCCACCAGCGGCAAGTCATGAACGCTTAAATTTACAAAAGAAGCAAACACATGCGCGCACACACACACACAGAGACAATATTGGAAGCAACGCAACAATAACACACCGAGAATTTACTACATCATTTACGCTGATTGTAAGCGCTAAAGCGGATTTCATTCATAAAATCGCGAAAGGAAATGGCAAGTGCGAGCGAGGGAATGCTGTGGAACCGTTGGGGTGAAAACAACGAACAGCTCTCGATTTGAGTGCCGCAAATATTCTACGCCTAACCTGGTACGTATGCACATATGTATGTATGTATAAGCCATTAGCGCACACAAGGGGCGCATTTTGGGGTTCAAACCCTCCCTAAAGCTAATAACCTCAATTCTCAAGAAAAATCACAAGAAATATTTTTTTACTATTTCGGTTTGAAAAAGCACTCCGCTTTTGCTGTAAATTTTCTTGAAGAAATAGGTAAACGAGCATTTTCTTCTTGAGATCTGCAAACTGATTTAAGAAATTTTTATAGAAGAAAATTTCTTTTTCATTTCTTGTGTGCCATTTTTTATGAACTATTCGTTTTTCTTGAGAGCCCTTAAAAGTCTAGCAAAAATATGTAATGCAAACTCACTTATTTACTGTTTTTTTTTACACTTTACAGTCTAAAATAATTTACAGATATGTACTTAACAAGGACTCGAAGACTTAAGCTGATGCTAGATAAAACGCTTGCTTTGCTTTCACAGATAAATGATGAAAATGTTTGAGTTCTTTGTTAACTTAATGTAAATAAAGTACAATTTATGAAACTTTAAAAAGTTTATTTATATATTACATACTGTACATATTTAAAACTTGCTTAAATGTTTTTTAAAGAGCATATTTATTATCTGAAGCTAATTTTCAGTATTTTCTGGAGATGTATCTTTAGAAGTATAAATCCCTCAGAACCCACCCCCGCCTCCCAAAAAAAATATATTCCTAGCTGCGCCCCTGGTATGCGCGCAAGTACTTTTCCTGTGTGTGTAGGTTGATCGGCCGACATATTGTCACATGCCCAAATTTGTAGCATCCGTTCACGATGGCGCGCGCACACACACACACACTTATGAATGTACATGCATGCATATGAATGTATGTATTAGAGGGCTGCATGAATTCATTCAAAACGGCTTATGAATTATTCATATACAAGACGAATTTTTTTAAATTCGAATGAATACCTGTTCGGATATATGTGTCGACATTACAATATTCAAACCAAGTGAAAATAAATTGAATTGAAAGAAATGACAATTTTTTGTATGAATATCCAAAAATTTGTTTTCTGTGTACAAACATACATATGAAGGTATGTATGTATGTAATGCTGCGCTCCTATCACAATAACTTGTTTGTCGAAAAAAAAACCTTTACCGAAATGAGTTTGAATGATTTGAATGTATTTCATCCAATCATTCACATTCTTCCATTTGAAGGTAGAAAATTTAAAACAAAATGTATGTATGTATATTCATAACTTACAAAACTCCAAACGCTGAGTGTTTTGTATGGGAAGTAAAATATTCAAATCTACTGTATTCTGTTTGGCTAGAAGTTTGAATGAATATATGCAGCCCTCTAGCATGTAGCTGTGTACATACAGTAGGCATATGAGTTTTTTAACTTTTTAAATTTTTTAATGAAACATACCTAGTATCCGCATCTTATGATGTGCGCCTAAAAGTCTGATTATGGCAACTTAACTTAACGTAACTTAAAACTTAGAAAAACAAAGTGAAATAGACTGCGACGTGACATTAAGTTACGTTAAGTTTCGCCTGTCCAAATATGAGCAACATCGATTTAAGAGTATTTTTAAGTGAGAGCCTATACGTTACGTTAAGTTGCTATAATCAGGCCTTAATTCGTAATATCGAAAAATTTTTAAAATCGAGTGATTTTTAACCGACTTCCAAAAAAGGAGGAGGTTATCAGTTCGTCGGAATATTTTTTTTTTTTTTTTTTATGTATGTTACCGCATAACTTTGCACTAGTGTCTCAGAGGTGGTCCCATACTAATTTGGTTTAGATCCGATCATTGGATCATGAAATATATAGATATATATATTTTTTTTAAGTCGGTTTTTTTTTTTGCTAAAAATTACTTGTTTATCTACAATACTCCCATATTTTCAATGAAATAACTAAATGCTACAGTTTGATAAACTACTCATTGTCTTTAATGCAACGACAACAAAGTTCGAACATTTTATGTATTTATTTTTTACAATTTATTTCAATTCGCGTCAGTTTCCAAGCTTTTCTCCACTTAAATTTTTTGCGAATTCCTTAATACCAAAAATAATTTGAAGTTATTTTTGTTGGGTTTTCATCATTCCTCATCCTCTCCTCATAGGTATATTTAAATTTAGAAAAGTCATATGCCTAATGTGCAATGCATGTATACCCGCCACTGTTAATTTGCCAACAATTGTTGCTGTTTTGCTTATTTGTGGCATGCAAAACAAAAAAAAACAGCAACAAGCAAAACGGCGTAAAGTCGAAACTAAATTAAAGCAGATAAATTAAACAACAAAAAAAAAGAGCGCAGCTGAGCGATTCAACTGCATATAGAGGTGTGCGCTGTGAGCGCGTAATTGACAACGCAGATGCAGATTACAGTGCGCAACAACAACGTCAGCACCAAGTAAAACAAAAGCCAACGAACGCAAAAATTGCGATATTGACTATATTTAATAAACGGAACACACACAGAACAGAATCCACTTAGAAATGGGACAGCACGATGCTCCTGCGGCAGTCGCCTTCTTAGCCCCCCTGCCCCCATCTACATACATATGTATACCAAATAACTGCAACCTATTCCACTATCTTGCTCATGGCATCCGTTCCATGGATTGCGGATATGTCACATTGCCAGCGCGCGCCGAACGAGGCGACGTGGACAGCAGCGCCAGACCGTCGTCGTTGTAGATCTCGTCGTGGTCGCCCATTCGGACGTTCGGACGCGTGGACGTGTTTATGAATGGCTTGAAAAGTACTGCCTTCACACAAACATAATAGTCCACTGAATTGACTGGAACGCCGGAGTAATTGACTAAGTGAGAGAGAGTGAATGAATAGGTGGCGTGGAAAACGACTACGCCAAGGCTGAGTGGAATATGTATAATTGTACGTAGTCAATGGACGACTGTAAGGCGTGCAAGTTGAAACTGTGCGCTCAAGCTCTACTGCGATCAGGAAAGTGTAAATGCTTGTGAGTCTGTACGCTTTTATCGTGGGCAAACTGTGTTTGTTTTGCTTTTTGCTGCGGCGAAGTCGTGTGCCGCATGCGGATGTGGTGAAGCGAAAACGAGAAAATTGACCTTGGCGGCCACACACGACTGCACTGGCACTGGCTCGGCTGCCACCTGATGGGTGTGCTGAATTCTCTGCAGCTTTTTGCCATTTCCAATGCACCAATGCATAGGCGGCCGCTGTGTGTGTAGTGGTTTGCAGTGCGCGCTATCATTCCGCAGGACCTGGGATCGAGCCCACTTTCGGCTAACATCAAAAAACTAATAAGAAAAGTTTCTAAAAAGCGGTCGCCCCTCGGCAGGCAATGGCAATCCTTCGAATGTATTTCTGCCTTGAAAAACGAAAGAAAGGAATAATGAATTAAATTGAAGGAAGACACTCCTGTTTTCACTTTATCCAATGATGTTCTTTCAGAAAGCAGTATGGATTTAATATTTTTGTACCTGATTTCATTGAAATTGCGAAATAATTGAACCTCCCCGTTTAGGAACAAAGCAAGAAGCTATTCCATTCTGGCCTATCTACGAAAAAGTCCCAGAGTGCCAACAGGAAAGCGCAGCGAGACTCTAGGAAGTACATATATCTGCCGTGGCGTTGAGGAATAGTCGGCGGTTATCGCTTGAGACAAATTCTGGCGAAAGGTCCGGAATCTACGATGGTTATTCAGAAGCTGAATGGCGACAGAACGCCATCGCGCTCCCTAGGGATACTCGGTAACCTAAATACATACCTAGCTTTCCGCCGAACTTTGGGCGGCATGTGGCATTTTGAGCCCGATTTTTCATTCGATTCCAAAGGTCGAATATGATCTGAGAAGAAGATATATTGGCCTTTAAAATGATATATAATAATCTATTGTCGGACTTGGCTTGTTGGAATTTTGTATCGGGTAAAATAAAAAGCCCCTATATCTCTCAATTTTTTTAATTTTGACCATCGATAATTTCCACAATTTCAAAATATGTAATACTAATACTGTAATTAAATCTGTTTTTAAATAAACTGATAGCTCATTTATTGCAATCGCATAAAAATTGGCGACTTTTCTTAAATACGGCCTTGAATTTATACATATGTGTGTATGTACCGAACTTTCACATTTTTTGAGCAGTGTGACTGAGGAATTTATCAATATTTATTCAAAATTGCTCTTTAGCAAACAAGTGCTTATAAGAACGAATGAAATTAGAGGGTAGGGTTTTGAAATTTCAAAATAAAAATTTTCGATTGGCACCCTAATGTCTTTCAGGCACAAACTAAATAGCATCTGTCGACAAAATATATTTTACCGCCAAAGAGAAAAAAGTTATAATTCGAAAGAAATATTAAAATATTTTTTTTATCGCTATTTACAACCTCTTAAATGTCTCTGTTTTCAACAACTGAATGCTTTCTGTCAAATAAAATTTATTGCTCTGACGGTAAAAAGGACTTTAGTTTTGTAGACTTCAGTTGATTTGTCAAATTTCCACAGCGATGTATATGGTAATATATTATTAACTACAAAATTAAGTGTACAGTGGTTTTTTTTTTGTTTTGAATATTTCCAATGTTTTTCATGGTAAATATTTTATGTAAATTTTTTATTAAAATATGGATTGTGTGTTAACAAACGACATATAAATTCAAACATCAAACTTTGTACGAAATTTCAATATTCACATTGGACTTCACAATCCATTATGCTTAGCTACTAGATCAGCAAACAAAAATTGACTAGTTAATTTGAAGTTTGTGGTACGCCGTAAATTTTTTTTTTCATATCTCGAAGAATTACAAAATAATTATCCATTGCTGGAAAATGTAAAAACCGAATTTTCGCAAAAAATTCAAACAAAAAAAAAA
>NW_016172545.1:0-12958 GCF_001687245.7 Rhagoletis zephyria | reverse complement strand
CTTTCAGAGCTGGAGCGTCGGTTTCCATTCGAACGACATGGCCAAGCCATGCACTATGTCCATGTCGTTGTAAAGCTCACGCAGCACATCGTTTCATCATCTGCGATACTCGCGTAAAGGCCCGTAAATCTTCCGCAAAATCTTTCTCTTCAATACTCCAAGAGCATCCTCATCGGATGCTGGCATTGTCCATGCCTCTGCGCCATATACCAGCACGGTCACTTGCTGACAAGAGCGATTCTGCGTTGGATTTCCATGCTGGCATTATTATCGGTGCTAATGCTGATTCCCAAGTAAACTAAACTCTCTACTTTCTCGAAATTATAACTGTCAAACAGTGACGTGGGGGTCAAGGCGTGAATGTGCTGACTGTTTGTTTGATGACAGGAGATACTTCGTCTTGTCCTCGTTTACCACCAGACCCTTTGCTTTGCTTCTTTATCCAACTTGGAAAACGCAGAACAGACTTCGCGGTTTTTTTTTTATCGATGATTTCGATGCCAGCAATTGCACCCTCTTGTAGTAAATTGTTCCTGAGCGGTTTAGTTCCGCAGCTCTTATTATCTTCTCCAACATCAGATTAAAGAAGTCACATAAAAGGGAATCGCCCTGTCTGAAACCCCGTTTCGAGGCGAACGGCTCGGAGAGGTCTGTTCCAATTCTGACGGAGCTGTTGGTATTGCTCAACGTCATTTTACACAGCCGTCACAGTTTGCTACGGATATGAAATTTTCGCATAAAAAACCGAACAGCAAATTTTAGTTTCTTCTACGCTTAAAATAAGGGAAAAAATTATTTTTTTGATCAAGGTNGGTGTTAACATAAAGATATCCATCTTATTTTGATTTACTGCTGCCTAAAAGGCGAATGACAACCGTAACATTATCGGATGAATTTGTCAGTATGTGACAAGTCGAATCGCTCACAGTGGTGCACATTAAGGTCATTGCAGAGACTTGGTAGGGACGGGCACGTACGTATGTTGAATACGTTTCACATACACTGAGTTCATAAATGCAGCCCAATAGGAATAAGCTTAACAATAAATGTCATAACCAGTGTTGCCGTTTTAGCCCTTTGGTGGCTAGATTTAGCTACCACATACGTTTTTTGGCCACATAAATTTAAAATTGCCCCTAGCCCTTTTTTAGCCCTTTGGAGAATTTATTCATAATTCGCATGAAAAGGTTGTATATTTGCTTAATTTAAACTAAGAATTGTATGTTTTTCACGTTTTTATACATAAATACTGTATGTAAAGTAAGTGGTGAAAATAGCTCAATTTTGTAAGTAAAAATTTTAGCGAAAATTTCTTGCAGTATATGAGTTAAAGCCGTGTTTTAGAAGATTAAGTTCACGATATTGCAGCTGTGAATTAAAAAAAAAAAAACAATGTTTAACAAAATGGTAGAAAAATTATGAAATTTGTAATCATTTCGATCTGTCCTCGACCTCATTTGTAAAGAAATGAATATTGTACCAGCATGGTGGTAATAAGTAAGCTTCGAGCCTGATGGTACAGTCACTTGATGGAGCCAGCAAGCCGGTGTCGTATATTTTCCCTTTTATACAAAAAGGTTATTAGTTGGATAAAATATAAGCTTTTTTTCCACAGTTCATTGTTTTTCTATACCATTACTTATTGAAAATATATATATGTAAGTAAAAAGGTTTAGCTACCATTTTTAGCCACAACGACTTTTTTTTAGCTCTTTTTTAGCCCTTTTTTCAAAGGAATTTGGCTACCACTAAAAATGATTCGCGGCAACACTGGTCATAACAGACATAGAAGACAACAGTTTAACATCTTTTATAAATGCACATAATCATATACAAAGTTTCATAGTGTGCGAAGGATTTAAAATTCCAAAATTACTAAATTGAAGGCTGCTAAACCGAAGGATCACATACATAAAGGGTAAAGTTTTGCAACACAGCTTTATTCATTTAGTTCTTTAAGAATAATATCCACTACAATCATGCACATCTCCATCTGCCAAAACAAGTACTTAAACCAGATGTGCCAAGTTTCATCCGTGAATGAGATATACTCTTGGTATCAAGCTTCTTAGAAAGCCCTCGTCACCAGTTATTGTTTTCTATGCAGCTTCGTTTTCACATGCTGGTACAGTGANCTTTATAATTGCACATAATCATAGCATACAAAGTTTCATAGTGTGCGAAGGATTTAAAATTCCAAAATTACTAAATTGAAGGCTGCTAAACCGAAGAATCACGTACATAAAGGGTAAAGTTTTGCAACACAGCTTTATTCATTTAGTTCTTTAAGAATAATATCCACTACAATCATGCACATCTCCATCTGCCAAAACGAGTACTTAAACCAGATGTGCCAAGTTTCATCCGTGAATGAGATATACTCTTGGTATCAAGCTTCTTAGAAAGCCCTCGTCACCAGTTATTGTTTTCTATGCAGCTTCGTTTTCACATGCTGGTACAGTGAAAAGTGACAGGGAGCAAGGTCTGGACTATATGGAGAGTACACAAGAAGTTTCAGTCCACTAGTGGTTAAATAAGCCGTGCAGACTTTGGCGCAATGGGCTGGAGTCTTGTCATGGCGTAAGTACCAGTTATCCAGTCTTGACTTTGGATGTAATTTTTTGATAATCGCTATGACGGAGCTCACAGCTGTTATTAAAAACCTTCTAACGAAATGGAGATTTCAGGATAAATCGGCTATTTGTATAGAAGAATTACTGTGACCTCTAAAATGACCTTCAAAAATAGGGTTTTTTAATTTTGATTCCTTTTTGGACCTGAAAACAGCCACTAAGACCAAATAAGATAAAATTTATAAAAAACGAAGCTCTTTAATATTTTACATCAAATTATAACCTCCCACTTTTTAACGACAACCAATAGCAAGCAAGTTTAAAGTAGGTGGCAACATCACAGTCACTAGTTATGCCTTTTCCATTTGGGTAGTCGCATGTAATTTTTGTGCATCTCAACCTTCACTGCTTACTGACAATCTGTGTTGGTTGGTTGGCAGGTGGACGTTGTACTATAACGCAGCCTAAAAAGCCTACAGCAAATATGCCACTTTTTTGTTGGCTGTCAAAAGTGTCACATTTCAGGGCACATAAATTAACTCATCCTACGTTTATAGATATGTACCCATTTACAAAAAAATATGCATTGTAAAATATTTTGATTTTAAATCTGCATTAAAATTGTGTGAAAATGAAAGGCATATTTGTTTCATAAAATTTAAATTTTAATCAATAAAATTAAGCGCAAAGGCATGTTGCAGCGGGCACATTTTGTTTGTATTAAATATTTAGTGAAAGGCATACCTGATTGTAGCTGACTACAAGGAGCTCTTATGTAAATCGGATAATAAATTAATAAACTAAGTATGTAAACGATAAGCCGGCTCTATATGCTCCCGCAACTAGTTAGTCGCACATTAACAAGCATGCACATGTTTTTACAATGCACACGCATGCATAACTTCGCCGACTGTCAATGGAACATACTACTCGTATTCCTTGATGTAACCGCCGCACATGCAAATACTTACATACCCGATTAGCTAATCGCTTATCCTTTTTTTGTTTGCTATGCTATTTCTTCTTTTTGTTATTAGATAGTGGTTCTTGTGATGCCAATCGTTTTTTGTTTTCCTGCTAAAATTCGAATGTAACCAAATGTGATTTATGCAATGTGCCACTGCAGCTGCTGCAGCCGTGCACTTCGAAGCAAAACAAATGATTTCATGCATACAGTGACTCAAATAAGCGTTCACAACGAGATTTTCTTTATATACTTTTAATGGTTTTCATGTAAAAAATTTTCTGTTAACCTATACCGGTGATTGCCAAAGAACTTGAACTTATTCGTTATCACCATCTAGGCTAACCTAAGCCAAAAGTTAGTCCACTTTTTAATCAGCTTATTCCTGACTTTGTGAAAAAATGGCTAAACTAAGTTAAGTTGAGTTGGAGAAACCAGCCCTAAGACTTCTTTGCTAAAATTTTTTGGAGCTACGGTTCTGACATAACTCTGATAGATAGCGTGAAAAAATAATTTTGGAAAATGTTTGCTTTTTTGGTCTACGAGCTTGAAAAACTTAACTTCCTTTTTTTAAAGCCTCCCTTAGTTTTTTGCAGTACTGTATTTTTAGACAGACTTCGTGAAAATTCCTTATTAAAGAGTAAAATTTTCGTCTTCCTCCTTACTCCAACTCAATTCAAAAGCTACCAGTTTTCATTTATTTGTTTGTGAGTTAAAAAAGAAAGAAAGCTGTTCGAATAAATTTATCTTTAACATACATAACTCAGTTTTTTCGACCCAATATTTACCTCAAGCTCCTATGGTACTAAAAATATTACTCATCTTAAAAAGCGTTCTGTATATTTTGCTTCCTAGTTTTCATCATTCAGTAGGTTCAATCGTTGAAGAAATCGTCATTTTGTTTATGCTCTAAATTTGATGCGCCGCTTGTTTTGTTGTTTTTCATAGATTTTTCTAGATTCGCTATTTTCTTTACTGTCAGTTTCTGAAGTAAAAGTTCGGCGTAAAAAACGTTGCAATACAGAGAAAAGGTTTGTCTGTTTATATGTTCCGAATTAACTCAAAAACAACCAAACCGGTGTTAAAACTTCGCTGACTTCGTTTACAAAAAAAGGCTAACGCCAGTTGCACTTGCTATACATAGCAGCTNGGTGTTTTAAATAACCGTTTACAAAAAAAGGCTAACGCCAGTTGCACTTGCTATACATAGCAGCTAAAAGCATTAAAAGACTGGCTGGAAAAAGTTAGTGCCAATCAAATCGAATTAGAATTTTAAGCTGATTGAAGTTTGTACTATACAAACAACAAAAAATTTGTAACTTGAAAAACTTTTAAAATTCGAAAATGGTTGGAAAACTAATACCTTTTTCAAGTCTTACCTTCGATTCGAGAACTAAGCCTTTATCCAATATATTTTCCTTTCATTATGAATTCGAAATTCAGCCCATTATCGAATTGGAATTTAATGAGAGAGAGTGATTGTCTTATATTTCTCTTCGAGAATAAACTGGATTTCATTATCTCTCTTGCTACTATGGTTTCCATTTTTTTTTCGAACCTATCTCAAGTGTTTTTCCAATACACTATGAACTTTGGAAAACGAAGGTTGGTTATGAGTTCGCTCTCTGTCCGATATGCATACTGGAGGATATCGAAGGTAATTTTCGGACGTTCGCCAAAATTTGTATAGAGTAATTACCATATGAATGGTTGTTTCGAGTCACTGTATATAACCACATACATATGTATACAGGTATGAATGTGTGCGAACTGAGTGTTCCTCTTCATTTGTGTTTATATCAGTGATTAGCCGCCAACAACTACTTTCAAGCGCGTCTTACATAATCCAACTTACCCATAGTGATACTCGCATTCATGTTGCTAGCGAAGGTGTCATGTTGCACCCGAGTTCAGCGCAGCGTGTCCCAAGGAAACATTTAGTTTGCATAAGTATGTATGTATGTGCGTGTGTGCAAAACACACTCATTGGCACGCCGCTTTATGCCCATTTCTCTTTTTATTATTTGTTTTACTTACTTGCTGTTGTTAACTTTGCAATTGCTTCGATTAATCGCCAATGCGTCCTCACATTTCGACGAATGGCTTTTTGCGATTTCGTTTCGCTTCATCTGCCATTATGGTCATTGCAACGAATCTGGTTGTTCCTCTTATCATTGCTGTTTATTACTTATGACATAAACATGCCTACATTGCAGGCGCATCCTTTCACCAAAAAATATGCTAAGAAATGTATGGAATTCAAAGAGCGCATCAGCGTGGTAATTTCAGGTCAAATGCTGATTACATACTGTGTGCGTATGCATGTATGTGTGTGTGTGTGTAAGTACACTAATGATGATTTTAGCTCTAAGTTGATTGCACAAATGCATGCTAATGAATGGAAATACATAAGTTTTTTCTTGTGCTTTAAATGAACAACGACGTTTATTGTCGAATGAGAGATGGGAAGCTATGAGAAGATAGGTGCAAGGTAAAAACATAGCACATTGTACCTGTAGAAAAAAATTAACAATTAATAGGATATAACCGACTTGCAGTTAGCTTTTTTGCGGGCTTTCTATAAAATATATACCTTGTGCTAAGCTACAAAAAGCTAACTTGAAACTAGTTGACAAGTAATGCTGGAGATGGTTTTCTTTAAACGCGTTTCTATTTAAATATCCTGCACTTCGCAAATACTTTTTCGAATTGAGGACAAATAAAAGAAAGATCGAAATTTCATATTATCATTTCGAGTTCGAATATGGGACCACCTGCTGCAGAATATGTAGACAAATATGAAATGTAATAAAATAAATAAAGTAATAAAAAAAAAAAATAAAAAAATATTTTGGTTTTTTATGTCCAAAAGTAGTTGTCAAATCAAAAATTTGTTAACATTGAAAAGGAAGCAACGTGATCTTTGGTGAATATTCACAATGCCTTGGTTGATATTTTCTACAATGATTTGGTACGTTAATCCAACTTATGGTTGGCGATTTTTTCGTTTGAATAAGCTTATGTTCTGCACTTCACAGATGATTTTTCATAATTCGGATATACAAAACAAAAATTGTTATTATGATTTTAACACATTGCCTCTAACGGAATTTCAACCATCAAAAGACCAAACAATAACTTGGTTGAAGAACCCATTGCATTTTTGGCTCAGTGTATCCTTATAAATTTGACACTTTTACTCACCTAAGTAAATATTTCTATTTCGAAGTACGATTTATTCCTTTGCATAGGCAGGGTTTTTGAATTTCATTTTCCAATCCCGACTTTAACCCAGCTAAAAATTCCCTAAATATAAATAAATATAACCTTTCTCCTAGAGGGAGCGTAAAACTCCCGGCCCCCTCATTTGTGTAATTAAATCGACTAAATTAAGTAGGAGCTTAGCTAAATACTTAGAAGAATAAGATCACTAAATACTGAGTAGTCGAAAAGTTTTCCTAGTCCTCTTCTGAAGTCAATGTAAAACCTTCAAGTGGGATCTACTACCGCTAGGACAGAATTATATTCGAGAGTTTTTTTGGATGCATAAAAATTTCTAGCCGTACTCTCTCTACAGAGCCCTCGTATTTCAACCGATTTTATAAGTTTTTATTAATTAAAGATTTTATTTATTTTCATATATTAAATGTTTAAGTGCAAAGTATTTAGCAGTTGTGAAGTATTTAACAGTTGTGAAAGAAGTGCCTTTAAACAATTAAAATTTAAAAAATTGCAAAAGTAAAATTTGAAAGGTTTTAAAAAAATTTTCGCAAAAATTATAGTTGGTTTTCCTTATTTTGGAAAGAATTTCGATATGCAGTTTTACAGCCCATTAATTAATACTATAGTGCCAGTTACTGTCGAGATTCGACCGTTTTTCTAATTTCTAAGAGAGGTTTTCTAACTTAACGCGTAGCTGAACTTATAAGATATCTACAAAGTAACTTACCGGAAAACCTTCTGCTTTGGAACTAAAACGTGACTAAAATTGTTTATTTCTTTGAAGGTCTTTGGAGGACCCCAACAGGACTTGGAGTTGACCCGATACATTCCAATTTATCGGTAAATTTCAATGATTTGACACATATTGATAACTCGACGAATTTCAAAAATACTAAAATCCGATAATTCAACAAAATTCGATAATTCAACTTATTTCGATAACTTTGAAATACGAGCGCTCGATAGATTTCGATAACTCAAAAATGTACATATCTTTGAATAACTTTATAAATTTTTAACTTTAACAGGTCCATATTTTTCTAAAGCTATCGAAAAATTTCTACTATTCGTTACAATCTATTAACACTTATAGCTTATATAACCTTGAAATTTCGATAAATCGTTTTATTTTGAAAATTCCATAAACTTCGATTCGATAAATCGACCAATCTCAGTTTATCAATAATTATCGATAACTCTATAATTTGATAAAACTCGATGTATAACGATAATTCGATAAATTTAGAGTTTATAAATAATGATAATTCAATAAATATCGATAACTTCATAAAATTCTTTAACTTGACAATTATTAGCTCGATTGCAATTATAGCTCGATAACTACCCGTAAATTCCTTAACTCAATAAGCATGGATAACTCGATAAATTTCGATAACCATAAACTTCGACGATTCGATAGATTTCGGTAACTATTATGACTGAATTCATTTCGATTCCTATCGAAAAAATTCAATCAAGTAATTTTCTTACTCTTTTAGTTACCCTAATTTTTATGTATTTCTCTTTTCATGTCTCCATTTTCGTCTTTATCTTCACTTTTGTCTTCTTTTTTCATCGTTATCGTTTATTTCTTCATCTCCATCTTCAAATTTATTTTTATTTCAAAGTTTAATTGCAAATACGAAGTAAAACAAAATGCGAAAACAGCCCAAAATGAACACTTTGCAACAAAAATCATACACAAATACGGAAATTTTTAAACTACGATTTTGGCCGTAATTTTCAACCAATTTTGAAACCATGTCCCCATCTACAGAAAATTACATTTCCAACGGTGTTCTTGGTTTGAAATCGGGGTTCAGTAGAAGAATCGCCGAATGAACAGAGACAAAATTTATGTCAGCATATTAATAATTAGATTTTTGTTGTTGACGGTGCTAAGCATTTCCTTCCATATAGTATGTACGTATGTATGTATGTACAAAAGCGTCTCGAAAGCAGCTTTGAAATCAACAGTTATATGGTGTATATCAATCCCTCATTTGAAGTGGCACTGGGCAAATCAGTTCGTTAGCAGCGGGCTTCAGCTTTTCATACCATTCGGCGTGGTTGCCCTTGTTTTGACTAATTGTTGATTCATACACTTTGCCAACTCTTCACTAGCATAGCTCAGCTGGTAGGTTGTGAACTTCAGTAGCTTGGTTTTCCAGTCGTGAGATTGCTAATAATACCTCTTATATATCGACTCGGTCGTGCCCATTTTCATCTCCTCTGCCAGTACTATAAACATTTAGCGGTTGGAGAAAAGTTTCTTCTATAATTTAGGTATAGTCTGGACATCTTGGAGGAATTCTAACTTGGTCATTTCGTAAGTCGCCTAATGCTTGACCTATTACGAAGAATTTTAAGCTCTTTGAACCCCGTATTTCAGCTTCTTTATTTACATCGATCTCATAAAGTTCGTGTTGCATCTGATCGCAGCGTGGCCAGCGGGCACCACCTTTTTTCGTTAAAATGCCGCGATATTCTTCGTCATACAACTGCTCGCATATGGGTGTTTCCAGCGGAAGGTCCACCACGACAAAAAAATAAAAGTTTTATATCTAACGTGTTTACGGGCCGATTTGTCTGCTTTTTAAAATATATACTGGCTATATAAGTAGAATCATGTTTGCGTAAAATGGTCTTCCTAGGTAGTGCCAAGGTCGAGATATTTCGAAAAACCGTATTTATGGTCCGATTTGGTTCGAATTTGGCGTATGTATTTGAAACATAATAAATCATAGATTTCCAACAAATTGACCCTGAATTGGCGCTGAAGTCAAAATATAAAGTATATTCGACGTAAAATACATTTTTTATTTTCGTTAAAAATTCATTTAAAAGAAATATTAACAAAAATATAACGATGGAAATTTATGTCACGTGACGCCACGTCACGTCACGTTTCACACTTGGGGTTGTTAAAGAAAATTGAAACAATTCGCATTAATTCAAAAAAATCTAAAAACAACTAGAATTGCTCCAAATCATATTAAAATAAGTTTTATGAAAATAGCCATCCACAATTCACAGAGTTTTGCGATTTTGTAAGAAAAGAAAAAATCAACTTCCATTTTTTGTCACGTAACGACCCTCTCTTTAAATGTTTATATTTCAACACCAAGCAGTTCGATTGATTTCATTTTTCGATTAAATATAGAGCTAATTATGTGCTATACAATGGCCCAAAAAAGTTAAAGAAAAAAAATGGTATTCCTTTTTTGTATCACATTGAAACGTACGACTGTCACGTATGCGAGGTATGGAAATACCCATATGTTGATTTTTTTTAAGAGTGGCCTCTTAGAGCTGCTTTGAGAGTCGAGTGGCGAAGAAATTGGGCCTTATGCATAAAAAGTGAGCTTAAGCTCAGACTCAGTTTTTGCACTGAAAGGGTGAGCTCAAGCTCAAGAATTTGTACTGAAAATTGAGTTGGAGTTTCAGCTCACTTTTTATGCATAAGGCCCATTGACTCCCGGTGGTTATTCCAGCTTTTCAGCGTTGAGATTTTCTTGTGTTGCTCGTAAGTACTGTATCTCGCCTGTGACATCCTCGAAACTACCATATTTCGGGTCACGGCACAGTCGACCCGTCGCAGGTCGTTGTCATACGCTTCGTAGTGAGGATTGAATTTTTCGACGGTAGGAACAAAAATCGCTTTCTGGGCCATCCTGACATTGAAGCCGCCTACCATAGATTCATATGCAATACCGACGTTGGCCTCTATTTAGATTCAGTGTAGGCACCTAACTATTTGGTTTAATGAAATTCAATGCGAAATAATACGAAATCACAGCAAGAGTAGTACATAAGTTAATTGATGTGACCCGTATGTAACGATGCTCTGCAAACTAAATCCCATACAATATCTGCAAAAACAAAGCCCACAAAAATGTAATTCAGCTTACACATCCACACATATACAGCTTTAAATATAAATACTTATGTATGTATACCACATGTTCTTCGAATGGCAAACAAAAAGTGTAAACAAAGAAAATCTGAAGACATCGTTTTTATTGCGTACGACACCTCAGCAGCCGTGTATGCAATGTAACACTAAGATGGCAAGCAATAATTGCAAATACGAAATCAGCATAATTTTGCATTTCAACATTTGCACAGCAGGTAGCAACAGCACAGTAATCATCAGTGACCAACAAATTATAATAACAACCACACACGACAACAAAAGTACTAACAACAATAACGTAAGACAAAATAACGCAACACAATTGCCGAGCGGGCGATGTCAGCAGCCTATTGGCTATTTGCGGCGACCATTTGGTTGCGCATCAACCTCAGCAACTATTGCAACAGTGGCCGTAGCTGGTTGACGTTTCAAAGCTTGCGTGACTAGGTATGTATATTAGGGTAGTTCCCAAAAAAAATTAAGTCGGAACTTTAATGCTCTTACCGCCTAAGATTGTTCTATATCGAAAAATATATACCCCTGTTTTTTATTTTGAATTAAAAAATATTTAGAGGTCGCCCAAAGCGCTCAAAGTTTTCCATATAATTTGTATGGGAAAGAACAATTTTGCGTAGAAATGGGAGAGAGTTTTTAAAAATCAATATTTTTCGAATGGAAAGCTCTCGTTCTCTTCGGAAGACTTCCAATAAAAATACCTAATTGTGTATTTAACCATTACAAAAATGATTGCTGGGAATCTCCTGAAGAGAACCAGAGTTCTCCGATTCTACGAAAAATTGTTTTCCCCTATATAAAACTTTAAGCGCTTTGAGCGACCCCTAAATATTTTTTTATTTCAAAATAAAAAACAGGGGTATATATTTTTCGATATAGAACACTCCTAGTGGGCGAGAGCATATAAATTCCGACTTAACTTTTTCCCACATGCATTTTTGGACCACCCTAATTTATATATGTATATGTGTGCGCGTGTGTGTTTGTGTAAGCTGCCACTACTGGTAGGCCAGCAACTGGTGCGTACTCGTATGATATTATGAAGCGTGCAATTCTACTAGCAGCCCAACTGAGTTTACTGCCAGTGAAGAATATTTTTTGCCAGTTTTTTTTTTTTAATATTTGTAATTATATTTTCTTGTTTGCTTTGTATTAGCGGTATTTTTGAGTGCTACTAATATTATTTTTTATTCTATATACATAAATATGTCTTTCTTATATGCATATCATCAGTCTTCCCATCAAAATCTACAGCAGCAATAACTACGCAAACAAATGCTGTAACAAAACCTTGCAAAAATTTGAGGACCAGGTGGTCACTGGGTCGTAGTTTTAAAGTATGTGCAAAAGGACCAGGTTGCATACTAGTAACTTGTTATGCCAACCTGGACCACTTCAAATGTAAAAACCTGATATATGTGTTGAACACCACCTCTTCGTGGTCCATCGGCAATATGATTCGGCTGCCGAATGTGCCATCATAGTCCAAAAGGAGTAGTTGTCTATGTGGTCCCACGTTATGCAGCGGTGGACCAGAGGTGGTCGTGTCCAATGACATCGCAATGTTAATGTAACCATATTTTCTCCATATATTTGGACCATTTTGGTTACTAGTGTTGGTTAAAAGCTAGCGTGGTCCTGTACTAGTATTTAATCTAGTCCCACTTTTTGCAATGAATAAACACAATGCGCTAGTGTGTGTGTGTGCTTGCAACAATCTAATGAATACAAATATATAGGCACTACACTGCATTTGCTGGATATAATTTAAAATAATAGCCAACGAATTCGGCAATACAACAAAGTACTATCGCGCTAAGTGTTCCACAGCAGACGTAATGAATTTCATAGCCCAACAAGTTGATGCAGAGATATTAAAGATTGTGGTGATGATGGTTAACGGCAGTTGCTGGCTGGTTAGCTGATGGGATGACCGAATATTTGCTGCTATTCAGAAGTTTCCAACGCCGCATCGTGCATTTCGCAAACCCACCGCCTTCCATTTTTTGCTACTTCTGCTGCTAAAATCTCTACTGGTGCAAACTCATACTGCACCGGTGGCGTATGAGTAATAATACTACCCAGGGTGCTTGGCTGCTGACAATGTGACTTTGATGATGACAACGCAGGCCGTAAAAGATTTTGCTTGTCATGCAGATTTGTATCATACACGGATATAAGTATACTTACATACATACATACATATGTATGCAGTAGTGGACTGCGTATAATCATTTTAATTTTAGTCATCAGCGCAGGCGTCCCGCA
>NW_016172544.1:0-12959 GCF_001687245.7 Rhagoletis zephyria | reverse complement strand
TATTTTTCCCCTCAGCGCACAGTGGGCTGAAATTGGCAGGTTTTAAAAATGTGTATTTTCGAACTCTATGATCCACTGTCATAATTTATGCTATATAGCATTTTTCGTAAAACCTAAATTTAAAAAGTTATTAGACTTTACTTTTATATGTGTAAACAAATTGATAATATTATATTAGAATGGATTTTACGTTTTTTTTTTTTTAATGTTACCGGTTAAGTGTTAAACTAATTAATGAAATTACACATCTGTGTAAAGCAAAGTAATATATATTTAAATTAATATTTATTGTATGGTCACGTTACAACTTGATATCACCTGTTTACATTAAAAAATATGCTCAACAAATCACAGATAAATTAATCATTCACATGTACATAGATCGTTATGTCAATTCAAATCATCGAAAAAAACAGTGCGTAAAGACTCTTGGTCATCATCATCAAGAAGTCCATTACAGACTAATTTCAGTCCACTGTACCTACATAAAGCTCATCGCCTTCTTAGTGGTCTGTAAGACTTCGAATGTTTTTTTTCAAGTTACAAAGTAAACATGTGTTTCGTTTAAGTCTGGCTCACATTCGACGCTCTATGTGTAATAAAAGAACTTGCATACGAATCGACCTTTTTTTCTGAGAAACTTTGTTATGCGGAAAATTTATAGCAACGCTATTCAAATAAGTTTTGCCATTGCTCGAATTCGCAACAAATATACTTGTACAATTTTTTGCTTCTACTGGCATTGATTTTGCAAATCCTGCCCATCTTCGACAAACTTTCAAAAAGATATTCGCAAGAAACTTCACGGCATTCTTTTGTATTTGCTACAAAATGCTATAGTTTCAGAGAAGCTGATAACTTTTGCTTACTGTTTACTTTACTTGGCAAAGTTGGCATTTCGGTGCATGCTTAGTTAACTGGTTGCCTAGTAAAATATTCATTAACTTATTTGCACACACATACGAATAACCTTGCGAATATTTGCACTAAACTTATAAAAGTGATATAAAAAACAGCTTCCAAACGAGTACTAATGTACAGCTAGTAAATTTGTACTTGTTTCGTACTTTATAACAAATAACGCACACAATCATACAAAATTACAAGCTATATATGTACATACATACAGTGACTCAAACAAATGATCACGTGTTACTTTATTTTAAATATTCGTAAAATTTTTCGAGCTAAATCTTTTTTTTGTTACGTTTGTATAAAAATACCGTCCAAGCTTTACCCAAAAACATATAAATCACAGTTTCAAACGTTATACAAAAGTTGGGAAAATTCAACAAATTTCAACTTTTTAATCTGCCAACAATTTTAGTCTAATGAAGTGCAAGATTCAACCGTATAAAAAATGGCGTTGATTTCTCAGAATTTTTTGAGACTAACTTTTCGTTTATTTTATTTTTTTTTTTGTATAGCAAGTGCAATTTACAAAAACTGCCGTTGATTTTTTGAAATATAGTTTCTAACGACATTCTGCGCTTTATTTCATAAGGAATTCATGCTTATGTGGAAAAAATCAACGGAATTTTTTGGCCGGTTGAAACTTTCACTTCATTCGATTAAAATTGACTACATACTAGCGTTGCCAAATGTCTCGTATTTTGCATTAAATTGTAAATGTTCCGCCGGGACAAGATTTTTCCCGAATTTTCTACCATTTCATTACTTATTTCAAGCTGTAAATTTTTATTCAACATGGTCATGCTTTAACGCGGCTATTGTGAGTAGTTCATTAGTAGTGAGTAGTTAATTTTTTAGAACTTTTTTTGTTACGAATTTTTTTCCATATAGCGCATCTATATATGGAAGAAAATGCGCAACACCCTCCCCAAAAAATAAATTTTTAAATCAATGGTAATTTTTAGCGAATTGAAATTTGCACTTTATTATACTAAAATGAGCTGCATACTCGAAAACTTTCTAGAAAATCTAATTAAAAAATTTAAATTTTGGTGATCATTTTTTTTTTATTTAATTAGCTTTTGTGAGCTTTCTGCAAGCTTTGAAATTTTTATTTACGTGGTATCTGATGTAGATCGACCCATATTTTAAACGAAAATTATTAACAATAAATACATAAATAAAGATAAGGTCCAACAGCATCGTTCTGAATTTTTCTGCTATTTTTTCGCCACAATTGTATCTCTTACTTTGTTTTTATGGTTTTGTCAATTATTTGTCTACGTACATACATATTTTTGCATAAACTGAAAAGTGTTGTCATGAAATAAACGAAATTTATCATAAGTTTATAATTTATCTGAACTTTTTGCTTGAAAACATTTCGAATATTTAAAAAAATCAAAACTTGGTCATTTATTTGAGTCACAGTATGTGCGCTGCTGTTATTTTACTGCAGATGTTACGATTTTTATGTAGAGGTTTTTATTAACGAAAAAGTGGGGAAGTGAAAATTTTAGTAATGGCTGTCAATGTTTTGGTACTTTGGTGAGGAAGCGTGCAAGCAAATTTTTACACAATTTTATTAAGACCTAAGCTAAACGGCAGAAAGCTAATTTAAAACAGCTAGTAATAAAATAAAATGTTGCAACGTATAACCTCTTAAATCCGTAATTAATTGCATATTATGCTCTTCCGTGAGATCCTTTTGCTTTTTTGAGTTTGCTTTAAAATATGATACCCGCGCGCACTGCCACCTTTATAAGTGCCTTGTGAACTTGAAAGCATTTTCCATGATTTTAGTTAGAGATTTGCAAAGAGACACAGCGGTTTGAAAGACACGCATATTTATGCTACATACAAAGCACGGAGTATGGACAAAAGAGACAATATTATTTAGCAAGAGCGACTTTTTTTTCGCTCGCCTTACTTTAATTCGGATGCTGAAGTTTTGTCTGATATGTATCATTAATCATTTATGATTTCAGGGGAGCAATAATGCTGTGTCAGATGTTATGAATTCTTATGAAATTTTATAAGTGGTTGTCTATTGAAAGGAATACATACATACATATGTATGTATTTGTAAAACTGCTATCTATGTTCATATGTATGAACATATAGGGTCATACGAAATGTATTCGCGGATTTTTGGGTAATTTTTTTTTTTTTGATCGACAATCAATTTGAATCAGGTACATACCTTTCGTAATCTTTTACCATCAAGATAGTGTGTATTTACTTTATTTTATTACATCCCATATTTGTTTACATATTCTGCTGTAGGTGGTCCGATATTCGAACATATTTGTCCTGAATACGAAAAAGAATATGCGAAGTTCAGAAAAAGAGTGTACTGAAAGTAATTTTTGTGAGGATATTTAAATAGAAGCTTGTAAAGAAACCAAACTCCCGATAATGTCTGCATAATTATTGCACGACTTTACAACTAACTTAAAGTTATTTTTGTCATAGCTAATTAAAAGTTAGTTATTTATCGAACTCCCGCAAAAAAGCTAACTAGAAGTTGGCTATTTTAATCAATTGATAATTTTTTTCTGCAGGGCATGTTTCTTCAGATATTTCACTCATTTACAAATCAATTTTACTTTTTGGACAAGCGATGAATTACAGAATACTAATAGGCGGCATACACGGTGCGTCTGACTCGCGAGTCGGTTCGGATGTGTTTGTGAAAATAAATATATGTCAGTTACACCGACATGACTCCTGGCATGACTCTGAATGATACAACTGACTGTAGTCGAAGGCGAGTCAACATGTACACAAATGACTCTTGAGTCAGATGCACAGTGTATGCCGCCTATTAGTGTTCGGTAATTCACCGCCTGTTTCACACAATTGGATTGGTGTTGCCAGATGTATGGGCATAGCGAAAAAAATCTGCAGTGACCTTTCATATGACCCAATATGTGCATTAGGGTGGTCCTTAAATGTAGGAAGCAAATTGTTATATGAGATTCCAAAGCCCCAACTCCTACGTCGATGCGACTATAGTCGAAGATGTCACATATAAATTTTGTGAGATTGAACATTTTTCCCCATTTGCCTTTTTAAGGACCACCCTAATGTTCGTATGTACAATCGACGCCAATGTACATGCATACATATGTACTCATGATACATTTTTCAACATTTCTGTAGTATCCAATTTATTTTTTGGTTCACTGCTAAAAATTTCTTCATGCAATGTGTCTACTTTATTTAAACGATAAATATGGAAATTATTTGAAGCGGCTCACGTGTGCGTTTGTACATATGTATGTACCTATAAATTTGCAAACGAACTTATTGGAAACTGCTGATAAGGTCTGCATTAATCATTTGAATGTCGTAGAGGCAATAAAAAAGATATAAACAGTTTAAAGATTTATTGCTTCAGCAAACGTCGAAACTAATTAAAGATATTAAATAGTAGTTTTTGTTTTCATACGGTGTTTCTCTTTAAATACAACTGCTTAACTGCCACTAAAGTGTCTCCGTTTTTCTTGCCCTTCTCCGCTTGCGACTAACAACATATGTATGTATACACATATGTAAGTAATAATTAACGAATAAATATTCTAAGTCCAATATGTTTATCGCAAAAAAGTAATAATAACTATGAATTATGTAGGCACAATTATTAGCTCCTGTACACATCTATCAAAACAGCAAAAAAAATGCCATAAATAAATCCCTTCACTTTGTGCGAAAACCCGTACACTTAGTGGCTGCAAGGACGAAGCAAACGCATAACTATGCGAAAGTATTCAAATTCATACAACACCTTTGTCATCTTTCGTGCAGTCATAACTAAGTATTTGCTTAGATTTGACAATCAAGATCAACGCATTCATCATTCAAGCCGACACACAAACATTATTAAGGCTATAATTCATATGGAATGTAATAATACAAAGTAAAATATTTCCTTGATTGCTGTTGATACGCAATCGTGGGTGATGTTAAAGTAAAAGGCTAGCAATTTAGCAATTTAATATCGATGAGAGATGTAAGTGGCGTAGAAAAAGAGTTTGTGGGTACACAATTGACCTAAATTAATATGTATTTATAAAACTAAAGGTCGTATCGGTTACTTACAGCTCTTGAGTTTAGTTTCAGCTTTAGCCCCTAATGTAGCTCAAGAATACAAGCAAATGTTGCAAATGCATTAAATTTAAAAACTTTATACATACATATATAGTTGATCACTAAACCAGCATCTACGTATGTATGTATGTATATTAAGGTGCTTTTTTGCAACTTTTTTTTTGCACTCCTACCTGGAAATATTGTGGAAAATGTGTGATTAAATTCCAGTTTTTCGCCCCTAACTCGTAAATAACAAGAGCTACAGAAAAAATGTCAAACAAAAAAGTTTAGAACACCAAATCGCTAACATCGATCGTTCTTGAGATATAGGGCTTTCCACAAAATTTCGAGGTAGGAGTGAAAAAAAAAACAATAGTCGCAAAAAAGCACCCTAATGTATAGAGTATATAAAATATTTTTCACATTTAATTGGCAAACTAACAACAACATGTTCCTCGTACATCACTCATACGCCATGTGTGCTGCGAAATTAATGCGCTACAGCGAATTTTAATAAATAGACGAGCATTGCTACAGGCAAACGCTTTTTATAAGTTGCATTTTCACTTCACGTTTTTGTTTTATTTTCTGTTTTATTCACTGCCACGGTAGCATTTAAATTAAGAATTTTCTTTAAATGCAATTAATTGCAATGCCACAACGAGCGCAAAAAAAATTTAATTTTAAACGATTAAAACTCATGGATGACTGATTGAAAAAAGTGTGAGTGTATGTACATTAGACTGTGTGAAATAATATGAAAAATAAGAATTTCGTTATATGTAGGTAAAGGTGGCAAAATTTGAGACAACTTTCTTCATAAGCAAAATAAGAGTTTTTAATGAAAATAATATTCTTTCGTAATTTTTTTTTAATAAACAATTAAATGTTACAATTAACAAGTAAAACGGTCCGTATTAAATATAGTTTTTCACCTTTCCGTAAACTACGTTACATGGTAAGCAGGGGTGGTTTTACCCTATGTTACACATCTTCGCTAGTATGTTCAGTTACACTCATATAGTCATGAGAGAGCGGTGCCACGCCTATTTTCCAAAATTCCATAATAATGCTATTTCTTTTCAAGGGAGTGTTGTGTGTATCAAATTTGAGTAAATTGGCGTCCTTATATTTCAAACATCGAAGTTTCAAGAATTTCTGAAATATACCGTTATTTGAAAAATGGTCGTAATTTCAGTCCGATTTAAAAAATTTTTAACATCTTGCTTTTATGTGGCAAGAACAATAACTAAATCGAGTTTGGTATGAATTGAACGAACGGTTACCGCGATATGTATCTCATAAGTGGGCGGTGCCACGCCCATTTTCCAAAATTTTGCTATAAATGTATTTCTTGCTAAAGAATTATGGCAAAGATCAATTTTTAATAATTCGACTATATATGTTGTGTGTTGTGTAAATATGCATATAATTCAGAAATAAAATTTTCACAAATAAAAGTGTGACTCTCCAATCATTTTTTTTTGTTTACGTTTGAAAATTCGGTGTGTTGATTGCTCATGTTTGGGTTTAAAATGATCTGATTGCATTCGGAGAGCAGAATCGAATGCAATCCGTTAGAAGTATGTGCCTGCAATAGAAAAGAAGTTGTGAAGAGTGAAAGTGGCGTGACTTTTTTTTTTTTAATTCTGATACTCGTGGTTTTTTAAGTATACTGTGGCTGGTGTGTACCTAAAACTGTTAGCGGACAACGTTTATAGTATTCTGGAGCATAAAAGGAATCAATCTAAACGTGTTAGGCCTATGTGCTCTCATTATAGTTAAAAAAAAAAACTTATTTAAAAAAAACTCGAAGTTTGTGAGAATTGCCCATATATACATATGTCCACATACATGCAGCTACGAGCAAATAAATCAAATTAACACCTTATTCAAAAATAACATAAAAGTGCAAATATTATTCATGGCTGTTAAAACCGTTTGTTCTAGCAGTTGTGGAATGCGATACAAAAAAAGCTGCATTGAATAGTGTATTTAGTGAAAAAGTTAAATAAATGATTGTTATTGTAGCTGGCAAAAAATTATCATACGATTATCGTTTGTACACACATAAAAGCCAGAATTAAATTTGCACAAGTGAGATAGTAATCGACTATAATGGCTTGTTTTCAGTATCATATGCACGCATTTATGTATGTCCATATATGTCCATACATATATGTATATGGACATACATATAGTATATTTAATAAATACATTTAATCACTTTCGATTGATGCTCTCGTCGCGCCACTTAAGTCAGAAATCCTCAAATTGGTTTTGATGATAAATATATTCACACTAACTGCACAGCATCCACGTATGTTTGTGTGTCAATACTGTATAAATAAGTTGTATAACGTTTTCGTCATAATTATAGCACAATTCATTCCAATCACTTATTAATTAGCGCCAGAGTTTGTTCCACTCACCGTTACAAATGCAAATATATGTACATACGAAAAGAGTAAGAAAAAGGGATCAGTCCAGCGCCTTCCGTTTTGACCTGTTTTGACTGAAACGTAGAAACCGTGATATTATTTAGATCACATTCAAATTTAAAACGGTACACGAAATATTCGTTTTGATTGTATTGAATTGAATTTAATTAATCAATATGAATTGGAAAATATTAATACTTAGCAATAGAGAAGCAGATCCACATTAACTTCATTAATATGTACCATCAGCTTGCGTCCGATATTGTGATACCTACATATTTCATGTGCCTGATGAATTAAGTTACTCTTTATTTTTATATATATTAGTAAACATTATTTTTATATATATTAGTAAACTTTCACAGCTTGGGTAATGATTAAATTTTTTTAATTGTTGGTTGTGATTACGATTATTTAATTTAAATTATTAATCGTTAGTCCAATTGAAAATAAAATCTGAATAAGTGCACTAGTTTGTCTAAATTTGAAACCAACCAAGAGTTCTAGTTATTCTTTTGTGTTTCATGTTTATAAAAACACATAATATATATAAAAAATAGCAATTATTTTTATTAATAATTTATAAACAGGGAATTTTTACAACCCATCGCACATGTGCAGAGGGATATTAAAATCTAGTTTACGTAACGTCTGTTGGAATAGATTTTAATGAAAATGCACACCAAATTGCTTACATTTATGAGTAAAGCCGACTTAGCCATACCCGATTAACTGGCCTTGTGTGCACAGGAAAATTCTAGCGTAAATTAATTAATCACCAAACTTACTTAATGATTAAAAATTAATTTTTTTAATCGCAGTTATGATTAACTGTTTAATCAGATTAAAATTAATCATGATTAACTGTAATCGGATTGAATTCAATCGAATTAACTAATTGATTAAAAAATCAATCGATTAGTGCCAACACTGGTTCCGAAAAATGACAGTTTTTCAAAAACTATTTTTAAAATATTTTTTTTTATCACCTCGTCATTTATTTTATTTCTTAAAATTTGGCAGATCATATAACCGAAGAAAATGTAAAGCCAATCGAAATTCTGACACCAAATTTGGTATCCGAAATGAAAAAGAATGCCTCATATATGTATATGTTATATATGATATAACATAGAATAATGGTAGTGTTCGAATTGTAATATATTATTTGATTATTTATAGAGTTGCATTTTATAATTATTGTATGCCATTACAATGTCTGAACATCATTGTATTTTAATTTGGTAGTAAATTAAATTATATCACGGGATCCCGAAGGCTCGGGACTCCCCGTACGTACATCTAGTATTTGGTACTAGATGCCTTAGTCGTTATTAAGAAGTTCATTGTGACCAACGATAGCAATCAATTTTACTTAGCCCCATCTACATTTAGCTACAATATTTCCAATTTACGCTCTCCTTTCAATCCATTTACAAATATATATACATACGTACTTAACGTCGAGCACTCTGCGCATATTTCTTGTAACTACCCGCGAGGTTTCACGCTTCAATAGAAGTGCAGCGACCATCTAAATCAAATTATCGGCTGAGTATACCTTCAGTGAAATCACACCAATGGGAAATGAAGTCAACTGAATAAAAGTGTAGTCGATTGTTACACTCTTGGCAAATGAATATGTATGTATGGATGTACAAGTGTGTGCTTTCATATTGAAAAGGATAAAATTAGTAGCTTGTTTTGGACCCATTTTTCACACTCAGCGCACATGGGCATTAAGGCATTAAAACATGCGGGCGCATAAATTGCCAGGCAAAACATTAGCTTGGTGACAGCATAATTCGGAGAGCGGTAACCTAGGAAGCGGTCGAACCTAAAATATGTATTTGTATAAAAGGATCGATACTTTTGGAAGGAAAACGTTTTTATAAATTTCGCAATAATTTGCTAAATGGAATCAATGAGAAATTCATAAACACTAGGGTAACTGAAGGATAATAAAATTTATTAAAATTCTTCAATCAATTCAGTTATAGAAAATTTGGTTATTTAAAGTTATCACGTCCAATCCTTGAAGTTTATTGTTATCGTAATTTATCGAGTTATCCATGTTTATTGAGTTATCGCAACGCATCGAATTGACTAATGTTTATTGAGTTGTCGAAATTTACGAATAGTTATCGAGCTATAAAAATTTATTGGATTAACTAACTTTGTCAAGTTTATGAAATTTATTAATTTATCGATATTTATTGAATTATTGTTGATATTTATTGAATTAATTGAAATATATCCAGTTATCGCAATATATCGAGTTCTTTCAACTAATAGAGCTATCGGTATTTTCTTATTTACTGAAATTTGTCGATTTATCGAAAGGAAGTTTTTAGAATATTTAAAATATATCAAGTTATCGAAATTTGAATGCTATATACGTTTTTCGAGTTATCACTGCTTATCAAGGTATTGAAATTCGTAGGTAGCTTTCGAACAATATGGAGTCATCAAAATTAACAGTTATCCAAATTTATGAAGGTATTCAAAGTTTATCGATTTATCGACTTATATCAAGATATATAAATTTTTTAGCTATCAACATTTATCGAAATTATTCGAGATTTCGAATTTAATGTTTTTGGAATTCATGGAATTATCGAAATGTATTAAATTATCGAAATTTATCGACAAACTAGAATGTATCGGGTCAACTCCAAACCGTGTCAAAGGTGTTCAAAGGACTTCAAAAATTTACAAAATTGTAGTCACGTTTTAAATTTAAAACAAGAGATATTCCCCATTAGCCCGTACCTGCGTACGCCCATGTCTTCAAGGCTCCCAAAAAAACTAGAAAAACGGTCGAATTTCGTCAGTAACTAGAATTCGTAGTATGTATATAATATCGAACACAGTTTCAATTGCTTTTTTGCTTTATAGCTGCCGATATATTTATAATTATATAAACTATGCAGTTTTCACCGTTATCGATATACTATATTCATTGTATCGATATCTTTACTTTTATCGCTTTCATTTCGTGTTCGTCTTTTTAGTATGTTTATTAACGCTTATTTTCACTAAGTCAATTTCAATGGCATTTGCGATCAAATGAGTGAAAACAAATTGTCAAATGAGACTAAAAAATGGTCTTTTGACTGACTTAGATCAGAATAGGCATTCAGGCGTGTACATGCGCTGCTAATGCGGCTATTTGTATGTTTTTGGCCCATAATATCATGGATAAAGGTAGGGATAAAGCAACGAAACTCGTTGTCGAAATATGTCGAAAAATTTTGATTGTCAAAATATGACGTAATGAAAACCAGCCTTTAATTTTCTGTTGCACGTACTTTAGTTATGTGAAAAGCGAAAAATTTAAAAAGTTACATTTAACTTCAAAGTGATCTGCGAAATGAGACATGGGGCAAAGCAACAAGCAATTTACAAACTTAATCAATAATTATTAAAGACTTTCGGATTTCTTTTTACAATTTTTCGCCTAACTTTGTACCCAGCGAAAACTCAGCGGTAGCGTCGAAATCTGCAACATTGCGCAACTTAAGCTCTCACCTTTTTAATATCCCTTATACAAACAACAAGGAAGCGGCAATGATATTTTCAGTATAATACGAACAACAGCAACAATTACTTGACCTTATTTCCAAGCCTCCTGTTTTTAATTTCGTATAAAATTGTTTTGTGTAAACGTTTGCACTTTCGCTTGTGCGGTGCTCCTTCATACTTTATTCAACCAAAAAACGAACATTGTTGAGTGCCGCCGAATGAAGCAGCTGCTGGCAAAAATTCTTAGCATGCTTTGCCGCTTAAGCATTCTTGCTTATAGTTATTATGGTTGTTGGTGTTGTTTCGACTTCCGCAAAGTTTGCATGAAATCACCTTCGATTGCTTAAGTAAGCAAGCAACCAAGCAAACGGCAAGTAAAAATGAAAACTTTGTCCCAGCCGCCTCGCACGTCTTTCCACGAACAAGCCGCCGCTGTTTGCATGCCTTTTGAAGGCTAGTTTTAGGCGCATACGCCAAGAATTGGAATTTTCGCCCTTCTCGTCATTGCATTATGTATGCACAAATTGCATTTTGTTACGCTTTCACTTCACTTCCGTTTCGCTGTTATACATATAAATGTATGTAAATATGTATGTATGTTGTATATATGTACATATAGACACAAACACATTTGGTGGCCAATCGATCGATGAACTCGGCAGGCCAGCCCAAAGCCCACACCCAAATCACAATTGTAGACGAAGTGAAACTTTTATAAATTGTTGCAAAGTTTTAGGGACTCCTTTATCGCGTGCCACAGTTTGTGGCATATTCCGCNTGAAGGCTAGTTTTAGGCGCATACGCCAAGAATTGGAATTTTCGCCCTTCTCGTCATTGCATTATGTATGCACAAATTGCATTTTGCTACGCTTTCACTACACTTCCGTTTCGCTGTTATACATATAAATGTAAATATGTATGTATGTTGTATATATGTACATATAGACACAAACACATTTGGTGGCCAATCGATCGATGAACTCGGCAGGCTAGCCCAAAGCCCACACCCAAATCACAATTGTAGACGAAGTGAAACTTTTTATAAATTGTTGCAAAGTTTTAGGGACTCCTTTATCGCGTGCCACAGTTTGTGGCATATTCCGTTTTGGCCGCTCGGTTGTGCCATTCGAAAAGAGTCAAGTGATAAATTTCAATACACCGTCATGGATGAGAGCGGAATGCAATTCGTTGCTGCTTTTAATGCTATCTTTCGCTAAACATAAGTTTATACACATACATATAGTTGGCTTAGTTCGCAAACGTGCTAAGTCCTTTTATTTTATTTTTCAGGAGGGACAAAAATCCTTCTAACTTTTTTTGTTGTCAATATTTTTGNAGACATAGATTTCAAAAGTTGGGTCACTTGAGGTGAAATGCCCCATATACAAATACATTACTGATGCTTTCATTGGCAGTGGTGGCAACATTTTTAACAGATCGCACGTTTTACGTTTTCACAGCAAAACTTTACTTTGCTGGAATTAAATCAAAAAGAATACTTTTCTTCTGTGATTATATAATTTTCGTATCTGCTTTTAGGCATTACGTGGTAACCAGCCTTAACTCACTTTCAGAGATGTTGCGCAGCACTTTTTAAATAGTATTAGCAATTGCGAAAACTGCGCAAGTAAATGCAAGATAAATTTGATAAAGACGATACCAAAGATGGTCGGCCGAAAATTATTTGACTCCTTCACAAAATTAAGGCGTGATGTGTAAGAGGACATTCGCACTATATATATATATATATGTATGTACGTACGTATGTACATATGTGCTTCATAGAAAAATCTACTTAAATTTTAAATAAGCTAACTGAGANCTGCTTTTAATGCTATCTTTCGCTAAACATAAGTTTATACACATACATATCGTTGGCTTAGTTCGCAAACGTGCTAAGTCCTTTTATTTTATTTTTCAGGAGGGACAAAAATCCTTCTAACTTTTTTTGTTGTCAATATTTTTCTAATCTGTAAATGCAGTTTT
>NW_016172543.1:0-12962 GCF_001687245.7 Rhagoletis zephyria | reverse complement strand
AAGTTGGGTCACTTGAGGTGAAATGCCCCATATATATATTTTTTTTTTACCTAGTTAATTCTTTAACAAAAACCGAAAATATTTGTGAAATATTAACAAAAAAAAATCAGGAAAATTTTGCAGAAACTTCGAGCTTCTTAAATAGACTTCTTAAAACCATATGCAGTTTTATAGCAAATTTTGTTTTAGTACAATAAATTAGTAGTATGAATTTTCTTCCATTTAAAGTACATACATATGTTTGACGCTTTTTTTATGGAGAAAACGAGCAACGAGCGAGAAAGCTTTTTGATTTTTTTTCATATTGCACAAATACTGGAACTTCGATTTACATATACGGTTTTTGTTAAAGCATATGCAATATTTTTATAAAAAAATACTTAAGTTTAAAAACTAGTGAAATAAATAGTCAAAACTTGTCATATGTAAGTATCCTAAAGCTGTGGAAGTGTTCAGTAAACTCAACGCAAAAAAATTCATCATTTATCATCATCGCAAGTTTCAAAACTCCGTGACTTAGCGAAGCTATCGTGGTACACTTATCGTGGCCATACTTAAACGGTTTTTGTTTTCCTTCACTTCAATGTCAATAATGGTTTATCGAATTGCCGCCTTCATTACTGCTCTTATGACCATGTCAATGAAATTCAACGAGTTGGAAAATTTTATATTTATATGAAGTGAAAGTGCTTATAAGAACACACATACGTATGTTTATCGACTACCATCAGCAGTGGAAATTTGATGCGAATAGGAGAATAATTTTACCAAGGAATAATGAGCAAAGCCAAGTTGCAAAGCAGCAGGTTGTTATGGGAGCATGTCGCGAACACATGTCAAGCGGGGCCCAAGTAGCATCTATAAAGTCAATAGATAGACTCCGAGCAGCCACATTCTCGAAAATAACTTACGACAAAAATTAGGTGTAAGTTTTTTTAAATGCATCGATTAAGGATATTATTAATTTGAACAGTTATATCTATAAACATATTTTTAAGTTAGGTTATGTTAGGGGCCGCCTCCTTGGGTGGAGGCAGACTTAAGCACTTACTAGGGTAGCCCTTAAGAGGGGAAGATCTGGAAGGGTGGGTAGGAGGATAGAAATAGAGGTGGAAGGAACAAGACGATGACAGTTAAGGCTTCTTGTATGAAAAACACTCCGTGCTCACCACGAAGCTCCTCAAGCAACTGGTATTCACATTCCAGAAAGCACATCGGCAGTGTGGAAGAAATTCGACTAAGGTGCTTGAACTTTAAGTTCCCAAAGGCAGGGCACTAGAGCAGCAGGTTTTTAGATGATTCCACCTCATCGTTGCAGCTGGTGTAGTAAGGGTAAGCGATGATATTCCGCCTTGCTGCATGCTTACTTATCACGCATTGACCAGTTAGAACTCCCACCAATAGCGAGCGTGCTCAGTTTCATGAGCTCCCTGGATCACCTCCGGCCTACACGTAGCCAGAAGTACTTAGCCACCTTGCATTCCAAGGTCTTCGCCTAGCGCACACTGAGCTGACTAAACGACCATTTATAAATAAGTCGAGCACATGAGGTCAGGGGAGCACCCAGGCTTTTTTCTAACCGGCAGAAATTCCTCAAGGGTTCCCATGTAGTTTCCTGCGAACCTAAGTGAGCTTAATAGCATAGTTATCCGATGCCAAAGATAAGGAAGTCAAACAATACCTCGCCGTTTTCGAACAAAGCAACAAGAAGCCAAGAGCCTTGATAGCTGTTTGGCTGTCGGAATAGATTTTCTACGCAGAATACCTCGCCACCTACCTTACCATTCGGGTACGATCCGTCCGTAAATATGTATAGAGGACTCCCTTCCAGATGCTGCACGCCTCGCAGTTTTCTCAATTTGATCTATAAACACATATATGTTATAGATAAATCGGTTAATTATCAAAGGGAATAAGTCAATATTTTTTCGATGTGACAATTTTGGTGCAGTTCGGATCGTTTAAGGGAGCTCTGTTGAACTGCATCAAATTTGCCATATCAGAAAGTTTCTCGCTTATTCCCTTTGGTAATTAAGCGAATCAGATTTATGTTTTTACTAAAGATATCGACGTGCGTACTAACTTTCCGTAGGACCTGCGTTACATCTCTGGTACGAGCAACATCTAAATTAGAAAAAAGTTTTTTTCTAACAGCGGTCACCATTCGGCAACAATAGTTTAAGCGCCAAAATATTAATTATTATTAATTAGGATCTAGAAAAATAGTACCGCATTTTAGAGCACTGTATACTCTAGAGCAGTGCTCGTCAAAGTGGTGGTCCGCGGACCGGTGCCGGTCCGTAACCCATAAGTCGCCGGTCCGCAAAGGGCGTCGCGAAATGGACAACGATTTTTTAAACGATTATATATACATATACGACTATATGTATACTCCACACTTCTAACCATGGTACAATTATCTACATGGTAGTAGCACTAGAAATTTCACGTCCGAGATGTCAAAATATTAAGTCAAAACACAAGCGAACACACAAACGAACAAAGCAAAGTAACCTAGTTTGACATCTCCAACACAAAATCACCTGTTCAAATTAACGATCAGCTGTTCATTTGCTATCACCTCTATTAAGACGCCTTGCTTCTAACTAACAACACTGGCACATACAAAAAGTAACGACAAATACCGTTTGTTTTTCGTGGAACCAAGAGGCAATGTGTTGATACATGTGTCTTTCTTTTTTGATACATGTGTCTTTCTTTTGTTTAGTTTCTTTGATCCAGTTGAACAAGTGTCACGGTCGTGTAGTGTAATAAAAACAACTCAAATTTGTTAAACATTCATAAAAAATCGCTAATATCTGCTATCATTATATGGTAATAGGTCATATATAGACACCCGGCTAATAAAGAAATTCATTTAAACAAATTTTAATACATATATGAGATGATCGTAAACGAAAAATAATCAATAAAAAAAGGTACCGGTCCCCGACGTAATAGAAAAACTGCAGCCGGTCCGTCACACTCAAAAGTTTGACGAGCACTGCTCTAGAGAGCAATTACAACAACATATATTATAACCCAAGAATGATAGAATACAAGATTGCGCCGATCAGAGAGGATTTTTGAGAATAACTTTTGTGTGACGTCTCACTGGTGCAATTGCGAGAGAGAAATGCCAAAACGTGAGCAAGAACGGAAGAAGAAGAAAAAATGTTGCAAGGAAAACGTAAACAAGTTGCACAAGTGTGACGTCATGCAAACCACGATTCTGTCAAATTCGTTAAGAGAGGAATAGCGGTCCGAGATCGGCGCAACCTTTGTATTCTCTCAATCGTGATTATAACCCACCTACAAAGGCATGCCGATGCGGCAAACACCAACACGCACATGCAAGCACCATATTCGATGACTTGAGTGCCTGCATATTGGATTTCTACTTGTTTTGTATTTCCACTTGTAACACAACGGCATTTCAAATATTTCTTTGAATATCACAGCATCGCCATATAGAAGGTGGTTTACATTTGGCTACGTGTGATAGCTGGCAGATAGTATATTTGCATGTCAAATAACTGATAATAAGCAAATAAATTCGCTTCTGCACACCACACACAATTGTGTACTCGTGCATATAAACAACGGAATTTTGTATGCAAACACAAACACGCATTGGCATATCACTGTGATTTAGCTTATTTGATTATTGGTCTAACTAATGGGCGATGACAAGGCGACTCATTCACTCAACTCGACCTCTTTTTTCTCGCAATCCACCTTTCATATTCGGCAGCGGCGTGTGAAGTTTGCCTGGATTGCATTCTTTTTATTCAATCCATTTTTGGCCTTAGTTATGCCGGCAATACAGCTGAGTTCTGAAAAATTATCTTTATTGCCTTTTATGTACATCGAATCAGCTTTGCGTCCACAGACTAAATTTCCTTTTTCTTTATGCTATGTTTAAATAAGTATGTAGGCGGTTGATGCGCAGCTTGTTTGCAGATATCATTTTTATGTATGTATGCGTTTATGTATGTACATATCAGCTGCCTGAGTAGCATTTACTCGTATATAGCAAGTAAATTTCATTTTCAATATTTACGCCAGTCTGAACGTTCCCTGGTGTATTTATGTAATAAGCATTCGTGGTGGTGACCTGCAATCATATGGATAGTATGACGCCACAGACATCGAAGTACCCAAGAGGAAATCGGAAACTAGTTGATAAATGTTTAAAAGTGAATAAGTAACAGTGTTAAAGAAATAAGAAACCCAACAATGAGGAAACCCTTTTTTAATTCCCGGGTTAAAAACAATGGGTACCTTTTTACTGCCATAACATCATAAAACTATCAAAAACTGTTCACCTGCAGTGAAATTCTGACAATCACTGCCCTAAATTTTCGTCGCCAAGATTCTCTAAATGGAAAGCAGTGGTGCCTAAAAGTATACAACATGGAAAAGCAACAGATGCAAAGTATAATCACCCAAAGCTGTTGTTAGGCATGCCTGGCATTCTTTTGGAGATTTTGGACGATTAAAATTAGCTATAGCGGACGTTGGAGTCCGGCTGCAGGCTTCCAATTTTTCCCACAGGGCTAGCGTTGATACCCTGCAGAAAAAAATTATCAATTAATAAAAATTATATATAAAATATATAACTTGTAGTTAGCTACAAAAAGCTAACATGAAACAAGTGGACAAGTAATGCAGGAGTAAAGCTCGAGATTGTTTTCTTTGAACGCGTTTCTATTTAAATATCCTGCACTTCGCAAATAATTTTTCGAATTGAGTACAATTAAAAGGAAGATCGAAACTTCATATTATCATTTTGAAGTTATGTCTGACGGAGTTCGAAATTGGGACCACCTACAGCAGAAGATGTAAACAAATATGAAATGTGATGAAATAAAGTAAATAAATAAAAAAAGAACAAAAAAATTTTATATTTTGTTTTTCCTATTGATATTTTATGCCCAAAAGTAGTTAGTTACACGTTAGTTACATGAAATTCAGAGGTAACCACCCTTGACTATTTCGCGGCCATCGCCATAGAAATATAGTTAGCCTTCGTGAAAGAAAAAATACAGATAATAAGTGACTTATAGCTCCTTCTTAATCAACTTAAAGTTAGCTTATAGTTAGATACATTTCCTGCAGGGTATTCCGCCTAAGCGTATTGCGTCGCATAAAGCCGCCAGTGGACGCCTGCGTGCGTAGATAAAATTGCAAACACATTATTCATTGTGCATCAATTAGCTGCTGTGCGCTACCCCGGCCAGTGTTTCCCTTAATGCCATGGCCCGCTTTAAGTTGAGTAGCGTACATACATATATTACAAGTCATGTATGTGAGTGTGATTGTTTCCGTGGAGCTTTCGTGTATACAGTTGGCTTGCCACATCGCTCAACCGGCTCATACTTGTTGAGGGACTTCGTATGTAGTTAATTTCCTTTTTATTGACAGCTGGGAATTTACTCAACTCCAGCTCAACGCACTCAATTCTGCAAGCGTTCAGCCGCCTTAGTTTAAGTTTGTTTTCTTTTTATTTATCTCACTAATTTCTCTTTACATGACCTGTGGCTTGTAGCTTATTTTTGTGGTGGTTGATTGTTGTGGCCACAACGCAAACTTTGCATCATTAAACTTGTTTTCTATTTTGCTGTTTAAATTGTTTTACCAAGTTTTCTCGTTACCATTTTACTTTGCTATACTTTATTCTTAGGTAGTGTATGATGTGTAACCATTTTTTATTGCATTACCTTTTTCATGTAATTTGTTCATATATATATATTTTTTTTGTGTATTTGCTTTCCTTTCATCATTGCCATTTAATCTGAAATTAAGTTCGTCTAATGACTTCTGCACAATCACTGTTATGTATGTCAGACACATAAAAATGGCAAAGCAAATCAAGATAACATGAAAAAGGCAATCTAGATAAAACATGAATTCGCTAAAAAAAATAGTTGCAGAAACAAAAATTAAACAAACTTTTGTGCGTGATTTTATTCTTGCAAAAATTTGCACTATCACCCATTGACCTACACAATTCCCAGGTCGCTGATATCGTTCTTTTTCTATAATTGTTTTTATTTATTTTATGTGTGTGAAATTCGACTTAGTGGATAGGTGGGCAATGAAATCAAGGGCGCCCACGAACAAAATAGAATGACCAAGTGCGGAAAAAACTGTCAGCACTCGGTATGAACTACTGGCGCAAAATCGTAAAGGAGAGAGGCAATTGGCGAAGTGTTTTGGTCTCGGTTGGACAAAAGGTTGCCGTGGCAAATAAGTCGCTGAGATAAGCCACGAGAGGAAATTACAAATTTCTTGGATGCTTGACCTACGAAAATCGGTTGGCCACATTATTATGTATTTGTCCTTCAAATGTACCGCAGAACGGCTAGGCACCATGCATGCTCCGTTGGGATCTGCATGGGAGTATCAGCCCTTTCGTTGTCATCAAAGTATGAAATACCTGAAATCGACCACGGGCTTCCAGTTTGTCCAGTTCACATATACAGCTGTCTATAAGTCTCGACATCGATTTACACGAGTCTAAACCTGATGATGTCGCCTGTCTATAGTGGCCTCAATAGGCGCTCTACGAAGAAATTCGCGGGCACAGATTCCAATTAAAAAAAAAAAACTTCTGGTTGGATATGTGCCGATTTGTACACTTCTCTAAACCTTGGCCCAAATACTCGGCGCCGGCATTTCCAATTTGGGATCCTTACTTCACCCTTCAGTAACAGCATCCTTCGGCAATCGCTGTAATTATCGTTTCACAATTGTCCCCTTCAGCAGTCCTGCGTCTGTGAATTCAAAGGCAGAATAATTAATGAGTGGTCACATATTAGTAAAAATCTGAAAAGTCCCCACTTTCTGAAGATGTGAACCGAAAGACCAGCAATAGATCTATACTTGGGCAGTTTAGCCTCAAACTGATCCTTAAGAATCGAAAATGGAAATTCAGTGCCCTTAATTGATATTCGTATTCCATTCCTAAGCTTAATTTTCTAGAATTTTTATTTGGGAATATTAAGTATCGAAATGTAAAGATAACGAAATCCGAATTTCACTTGGTAGCTCTCCCGCCAATATCTAATTTCGAAATCACAAAACAAATAACAGATACATGTAGTGGATTTCAGTGGTTTTACCGGATGCATTTTCATTGTTTTTAGTTATCCAAAGAAGCAGACAAGCTATGATTTTAATCCTCACGACAAGAATGTTCACTACAGGCACCCTAAAACTTGTGTTCTATTTATGCGCCTAAAAGCGGGCTTTCCCAGGTAAGTATGCCCATTTCACTCACATTTACATCGCCGTAAGCGAAATGGACAAACAGCATGCAACTTGTATGTGCGAAAATTTAAGAGTGGACTTGCATACATACGCATAGCTTATGGTACAAATGCATACATATTTCAAATAGATATATTAGGCCGGAGTGATTTGTTCGGAGCAAAATTGTCGAAGAAATTGTATAGCTTATTCAAATTCTACGATTAATTCTAAGCGAAAATGGCGAACAAAAGAAAAGCAGTATATAGTATACAAGTAATTTTTAGCAAAGAAACTGACTTAAAAAAAATATATATATATATCTATATATATTTCATGATCCAATGATCGGATCTAAATCAGATTAGTATGGGACCACCTCTGAGACACTACCTCTCCGATGCAAGAATTTTCGAAATCGGTTGACGTGGTCCAAAATTATGCAGACACATACATAAAAAAAAATTCCGATGAACTAGTAACCTCCTCCTTTTTTGGAAGTCGGTTAAAAATAAACACAAAATTTTATAACTGCAAAATTTTTTTCGTTCGGAAAAAAATATAATAAAATAATTTTTCTTTTAAAAATTGGGAGGGTCAAAAGTCCCTTTTTGGTATATAGTTCGTTCACCATTTTTGCTTAGATTTGAGCGTTGAGTTCGAATATGCCATACAATTTTCTCCAAATTAAATTGCTCCGCCCTTATATATATATCATCACTGACTCTGAGTGAAAAACTATGAGTAGAAGATAAGCATATATTGAGAAGAAATGCACCTTGAAGGAGGTGAAACCTCGCTTTAGAGAGCCTTGATCTAAGTAAAATGACAATGTGGAAAAATTGTTATCAAGTCTTTTTCAAAATGTATGTGGAACGATTGTAGATTGACCGGGAAATGTTGTTTGATTAAGAATTTCGTTTCTTTCATTATCTTGTAAAATAATTATTTGATTTTTAAAAGAGTTTAGTGGTTGTTTAACTTTTTTCATAATTTCATTTGGAGAGCTTTGTTGTGAATGGTCTGAACAATCTGTGAATGCGTCTGCAACAACGTTCTGGTGTCCAGGTTTATAAACTAGTTTGGCACCGTATTCTTCAATTAGATTTTTCCAACGTTTTAGCTTTGCATTTGGGTTTTTTTCGGAAATCGAAAAAATTAAGGATTGGTGATCTGTGTAAATTGTTAGGTTTGCTACACCGTACAAATAGTTTCTAAGTTTTTGTAAAGACCAAACGATTGCTAGTAACTCTTTCTCATTTGTACTATAGTTTTGCTCTGTTTCATTTAGTGTGCGTGAGATGAATGCGATTGGGTGGCGATTTTGAGATAAGACTGCTCCGATGGAAAAATTGCTAGCATCAGTTGTTAAGCTAAATGGTTTAGAGAAATCTGGTTGGAAAAGTTCAACTTGTTCTTGTAAAGCGTTTTTTATTTTTTCCATGGCTTCTACTGCTGCTGCGTCTAAGCGTATTGATACTTTGGCACTTTGATTTTTAGTTACCATTCCTAATTCTCCTTTCAAATGAATTGTTAAGGGTTTCGTGATTTTAGCAAAATCTTTTATAAACTTCCTATAGTAACTAGCAAGTCCTAAGAAAGATCTCAATTCTTTTAAATTTTTTGGTTGTGGGTAGTTCTTTATAGTTTAAACTTTTTTTTGGATCTACGGTAATTCTATTGTGTTTTATAATATGTCCTAGGTATTCTACTGAGTCTTGGAAAAAATGTGACTTTTCGTCAGAAATTCTCATGTTAGCATTGTGAAGTGCATTAATTATAATCCGTAAGTGTTCCATATGTTCTTCTGCTGTAGATGAATAAATTAACACATCATCAATATAAACATACGCAAACTTTCCAATATATTCTCTTAATATGTCATCAACGCATCGTTGAAAGATTGAGGGTGCATTCTTTAATCCGAATGGCATTCTGATAAATTCATACTTCGCGCCGTTGACAGAGAATGCTGTCTTTTCTCGATCAGATTCTTTAATTAGTATCTGATGAAACCCTGATTCTAAATCTAGTGTGGAAAAAATCTTTGCTTTTCCTAGGTTTTGTATTGTCATATTAACATCTGGAATTGGATATCTGTCAGTAATCGTATGAGAATTAATCTTTTGAAAGTCAACAACCATTCTTCGCTTGGGCTTGCCTTGGTCATCGGTGCCCTTTTTTGGAACAGTCCATATAGGTGAGTTATATGGGCTCTTGCTTGGCTGTATTATACCGTTATTTAAAAGTTTCTCAATTTCTTTCCTGACAAAGTCGTGATCAGACATGGGATATGGATATTGTTTTGTCCATATGGGATCTTCTGATTCAGTCCTGATAGATGCTTGTATCGTCGTTGTAAAAGGTAATGTTTCACTAATATTATTATTTATCTTCATAAGTTCATCGACTTGATCTTTAAATTTTTTATTGTTAATAGTATAATTAATCTTTGTTTCTACTTTTAGGGCCTTTTTTCTTTGATATTTTAAACTATAATCAAATAAACTGATTTCCGCCTTTATTTGGCGTAGTCCCTGTTCTCCGAGTATCATGTCAAAGTCGTTTAATTCTTTAATTTCATAGAAAGTTAAATGATGTCCGTACATCGTTATTATTTTTTTAGAATTTATAATTGAGTGACCATGTAAGGTTTTGGTTTTAAATGGTTTTATTTTTATCGATTTTCCTATATTGCAATTTATATTTATGTAATTGTTAGTGGAGCCAGTGTCAACTAATAAGGTAACGGGCGTGCCGGTTAGGCCGCATTTTGTTTGTAAGCAAGGCAGCCCGTTTATTCGCCTAAAAAAGTACTGCCTGCTTCGAATTGTTCTTCGTAATTTGAAAAATCTACTGACTCTAGATCTTCTCTATTTACTTGATTTATTCTTTGTGACTTATTTTGTGGAGTAGTTACGTTATTATGACTGAATGTCCTATCTCTCTTATATATATTGTTAGGTATATTATTATTGTGACTTACGGCATTATTGCGTCTACTTGTTGGGACATATTGTCTAGAGTGGTCCACGTCCATTGGAATAGGTGCAGGTTGTCTTTGTTGATTGAAGAAGCTTCTTTGTTGATGGTCTCCTCGTTGTTGGTAGTCGTTTCTTTGAATTCTGATGTTTGGCTTATAGTACCTCTCTTCACGATGTGGTTGTGAGTAGGTGCTCCGATTTTGCCTATGATGCTGGAATCTGGGTTGTACGTTCTGTGTTTCGAATTCTTCATTTACGTTATCGTGTGATATGGTACAGGCTGTCGCGTATGCCGATTCCAAATTTGTTGGATTATGGCTATACAGTGTACCGCTGGTATATTTTGAATTTAGGCCAAGGATGAACGTTCTTACTGCCTCTTGGTTGGCGTAAGTTTTCATACCTTCGTTGTTGTCATCACTGGACATTTCGATTTTGGCTAAGGCTAAATTAAGTGCCTTAGATACTTCACCGTGGAATTCTGCGAGAGTTTTTCTTCCTTGTGAGATTTTTTTCATTTGGTCCAGGAGGACATATAGTGGGCGTTGGTCAGCATAAGTATAGTCAAGTCGGTTGATGATTGAATAAAAATTTAATTTGGTGTCGTGATTTGTTAATATATTCGCAGCTGGTCCTGTAATCTTTGTTCGTATGATTCCCAGGGCGCTGTAATATTTTGGATGGTATTGGAAGTTCTTTATCGCTTCCATGAAGGTCCAAACTTGTGATCTCCATGATCGGTATCGCTCTTTATCTCCATCGAATTTTGGTAGAGATTTGAACAATTCAAGGTCTATATCCCTTGGGTCGGTGATGTTAAGTTTGACTTCGTCGTGTAGTACCACTTCGTGTGGAGCGTTTTGTTGCTCTAGCCGAGCTACTCTCTCTGTGAAGTCCGCCTGTTGTTGTTGGATCTGATTTACCAATGCAGCCATGTTTGCGTGTAGTTGAGCTAGTTGTTCCTCCATTTTTATTGGGTTTTCTAGTTTTCTGTTGTCGTCGTAAGTTTTTGTTTTTTTTATTGTTTTTAATTTACGTAAGGTATCCAGTTTCGCCTTTGTGTTTCACTTTTTTGATTCACTTTTCGATTCACTTGTTTTGAATCGTGTGTTGTTTGTGTTTATATTAATTATTTAAGCACTTTTTTCAAATATGTAGTGCTGGAAGTCTTACTTCCCGTGGGATTTTATATTTTTCCTTATCCTTTGTAACGTTACAGGATTAGAAAATGGCTTTTAAGACCGGTTGAGCCCCCAGTTTAATACTCAAGGCAGGAAAGTTATAAAAAAAATATTTTTATATTTTTCTGAGCAAGAGCTCTTTATTTGAATTCGTATAATCTCGAACTCCTTACATGTTTATGCTTACATCTATTTATACCATTTCTACTACTGATGATAAATGGTGTTTGTTATTGGTTTAGTGATTAAATTTGTTATTGAAGGTTGTTTACAATGTTATCATATTCTTTTGTTACTTATGAGACAAACATGTTTATTTGTACATTATAGTTTATGTATATATGTAATGTATGTGACCAGGCATGTTAGGTATGTATGTAGTGTATGTATGTATGTAATATATGCAGTATATGTATTAACGTCGTTAACTCGCGCTTGTTACCCATACGCCATGACCGTGCTTGTGACACTCTGACTTGTTACGCATACGCCAAGGGGTTCCTATACCCTCTGCCAATAAGGTTTGTTGCCGACAATTTATGCCTACTCTTCCTTTGCATTCCACATTCGCCACTGATGAATGCTTCTTTCATTCTGACTTTTAATTACACTTTAGTGTTGCGTTATATTTCTTTTGAAGCATTAAATACTTTACATTTGCAGTAAAATATGTTGCAAAAAAGAGAAAACCTTTCTGATTTCCTGTAGATGCCAACTGAAATGTGGCATGACAAACATTGAAGGCATTTTAGAGATGCGTACTGAAAAATGTGCTCCTTTCTTATTGTTTCCTTAATGAAAATTTTTGGAGAAGCATACTTATTTGGAAAATGGCTGGCCATTTCTATTTGCATATAAATTTATCTTCAGTACGGAAAAAGATCTCAAGCCTTAGTTACACAATGAAGCTTGAAATTAACGAAACCACGGTATTAAGCTTGGTTTGCTAAATAAACAGAGCTAGAATTCGTTTTGCATTCTTCGCAACTTCGGCATAAAATAGTTGTCCTGCTAAAAGTTTCTTTTGAGAAAACTTTAATGCGACAAGAGTTTTGAAAGAGAACGAAAAATTACACTGAAGATGGCACAACGTCGAAACCAGTTTGCCTCCAAACCAAATTTGAAAAGGGATGACGGCAAATCGTTCCACATACATTTTGAAAAAGACTTGATAACAATTTTTCCACATTGTCATTTTACTTAGATCAAGGCTCTCTAAAGCGAGGCTTCACCTCCTTCAAGGTGCATTTCTTCTCAATATATGCTTATCTTTTACTCATAATTTTTCACCCAGAGTCAGTGATGATATATATATTAGGGCGGATCAATTTAATTTGGAAAAAATTGTATGGCATATTCGAACTCAACGCTCAAATCTAAGCAAAAATGGTGAACGAACTATATACCAAAAAGGGACTTTTGACCCTCCCAATTTTTAAAAGAAAAATTATTTTTTTATTTTTTTTCCGAACGAAAAAAATTTTGCAGTTTTGCAATTTTCATTAAGGAAACAATAAGAAAGGAGCACATTTTTCAGTACGCA
>NW_016172542.1:0-12963 GCF_001687245.7 Rhagoletis zephyria | reverse complement strand
TCTGATGTATGAACATTTTGAACGTGCTGCTTGAAATAGTCTGTATCAAATTTCTTGTGGCATATCGGACATTCCTTTGATTTGGGTTTCTTTGACAAATGAACCCGATTTTCATGTACATTAACGGAAGTTTCCGAATTGAATTTACGGGCTGACAAAAAAATAAACAGAAAATTTGTTTTATTAAATATTTACCCAGCTATTATGTGCATTTACTTATGTGTGGATCATTTATCACTAANGCTGATACATTTCTAAATACTCCCAAAGCTCGTAAAAAAAATAAATGTGAAAATTAGATCTAACAATGTAAATTTGCAAGGCGGGTGAATTCAAAAACTAAACTCAGAGTAGCCAAAATAAAAGTAAAATATTTTCTCGTGTTCTGTTCATAAAAATAATGTGATTACACACTTGTAGGTTTTAAAAAATAGAGCTCCGTACAGAAATTTCTTTACGAGTTCGTGTACATTGCTTCATATAATTTTCTTTGAAGATTCGTAAAAAAATCGTTACAGAAATGAGATAATCCTAAAGATTTCGTTAAGATTTCGAGAACTTTGATTTGCAGATGCCGGTGTAACTAACACATATTTATTTTCACAAACACATCCAAAATCTTTCTAAAAGTTTAACAAATCCCATTAAAATTAAACAACTTATTTAACGGGTCTCTGTAACTAAGACGAAAAATGCTTGGAGTTACTGTTCGTTTCTTCCCGAGCTTGGTAAATTGGTTATAAAAATAAAAAGTAAGCAAGTAAGTAGGTAAAGGCAATCTAAGGCTGAGTTTTGTCGTCAAAAGTAAAGATTTTATAGTCTAACAATTGCCCAAATTGAAAACTATTACGCATTCTTTCAGGCTTTCAACACATACTTTTATAATAATTAACTGCTCTTTCGCCAGTTTTTTGAATGCATGCATAAAACGAGTTTTGTATCTCCCAACAAACACAAAAAAAAAATATTTGTCCAACCTTGGAGAAATTCATAATTCTCAAGTTGATATTCGAATATCATTCTCCAACTCATCTCTAACCGACGCGCAGAGACATAAAAAGTGTTAGATAAACGAATTTTTAATTATCCAGTGAAATCTGTAGAATCTGTATCTGTATCTGTGAATCGTAGAAGGTGGAGACCTGGGGTAATGATTCGACACAAGGCGAATTAAAGAAGGTGGTGTTAGGACCGAGTTATAATGGAAGTAACGAAACGGAGTGAACCGATACTTAATTATCTATTATACATGAAATGAATGCAAATGGTTAAGCCCAAAATACAATAACGCAGTGGCAGTGGCAGCGGCAGTTTTTCGAAATCAGCTGTTTTTTAGAAAGTGTGGTGTCCAATGAAGCGACTCACAATACAGCAGTGGCAGCTAGCAGTACTGCTCAGTTTAGCCCAAATTCTAAATTCACTGCCACTGCCTTCATCGCAGCAAACTTCGCATGCTGAATTTGACATAAATGAAACGCAGCCAACATCTGTTGATGTCACTGAAGCCTAAAAGGCAACAACAAAAATGTAAACAAACAAAAGGGAATGTCAAAAAAAGCAGTCACTGACAACGCCGTATTGTGTTTGCTGCGGCATTGACTGCCAATATTAGCAGTAACAGCTGATTTTAAAAACTGTCACTGCCACTGCCACTGCGCTATTGTGTTTTGGCCTTTATAATGCACATCTAAAATCAAGAGAATCCTTACGATTCGCAAGGCATTAGCCGTATATTCATATGAATTTTAAAAATTTGTCTTGGCCATATATAAGTAAAAAAATTACACAAATTATACGCACAATGACAGTATGAACAAACAAACACATTATTTTTGACGTTATGCTCCCTAAGGCGAAAAATTTTAGCTGTCGCCCCAACACCAAGAATGATAGAATAGAAGATTGCGTACATCGGACAACCTCCTTAGAAAGACACTATCAGTTGATTGCCATAAAATGCATACAGCGGAGGTCACCTGTTTTTTTCGTATTTGCTATTATTTTCTACAATTTCTTCCATTTCTATTAAAATTTATTTCAATACACTCACCAAAAACACACCTACAGCCTACAGAAAAAACGGTAAGAGTTACGTTACTTACGGCGTAGCCAGAATGAAATTTAGGGGGGGGCTCGACCCTATAAAGCGAAGCGCACATTGGCGCGATTCTGTCGTTGCGAATCCGCAAGCCCAAAAATTACAACAATGCTACCCATACATTTTAATGCGCTAGCGCACACTTGCACTATTCCGTCGCTGCGAATTTTTCGAACATTCAATGTTCCTCTCTATTGACGCGTTCGAAACGCGGCTGCAGCGTTTTGAAGGCGTCAAAGAAGAAGAAGAAAGGTGTCACAGCAATAAAGGCAAAGAAAAAAAAAACGTGTAATGTACAAAAACTAATAAAAACGTTCGTAATAATAGTATTTTGTACGATTTGGGCATGCCGAGTGCGAAAATACACGAAATAAAGGGAAAATTGAGTGAATTGTACATCGGAAATCGACGCGAAAAAATCGCTCAAGTGTGCGCACGTTTGCGGATTCGAAGTTAACAGCCGAATTCGCAACGTATTCGCAACGATGGAATCGCGCTAATGTGCGCTTCGCTTTAAGCCGGCATTTCAGGGTACTATTTTATATATATATAAGGAAAATTTGAAAGTTAGGGGGGAGGCTCGAGCACCCCCTGCCCCTACCTGGCTACGCCCATGCTTACTGCTATACCTGTTAAAAAATTCTAATGCCACAAAATTTTTATGAAGCATACCGAAATGACTCAGCGTCAACGCCGAGCGGTTGGAAAATCCGAATTTAACAGAGCATTAGGAAGTGAAGTTAGATTCAGAAAACGGCGAAACTGTAATTTTCGTAAGTCGGTGTTATGCAGGCAAACTTTTGTTTGCCAAATTAAATGGCGGCTGCTTAGTTTGCTCGGAGGTTGTTATGCCGAGTTTGGCATAGGGTTGCACGTTCATTATGGTTTTCATGGCTATTGCCAACACGAAATGAGAATTTCAGATGTACATAACGCGCACAATTAATATATTTTTTATGATGTCGTATAGGCAATTAACTGTGCCTTAATCTTTGAAGCTCCTACAGCATAAATTCAGCTCTCTGGCTTTCAGTATCACGGCATTTTTATGTGTCTAGCAACAATTGTCTAAAATTTTTGTATATGACAACACCGAATTTGCTGCAGTTTGACCAAACAAAATTAGTTTGCTGTGAGAGTCGCCAAACTCGCTCTCTCCGAGTTTGCTGCTACAACAATTGCACGCAGTTTGCCAAACAAAATTTCTGCATAACACCGACCGTATTTTACACAAACAAACCTATGCTTTGTTGCTGTTTTTTCTGCATTTGACATAGCGTTGCCGCTTTTGTTTAGGTATGGCACTTCGGCGTTAACGCTTGGCGCCAGAAAACGCTCCGCTCAACGCTTCTGTTTAGGAATGAGAGTTATAGTAATGTATTTCTAACGGCGATGATATTTCTCAATTAAAAGTTGAACAAAGCCGAATAGGATAAAAGAACTGTCAGATTAGTCAATTATCTTGATAGAGCAGGTTCTGCATTTTACTTCCGAGTGAATTTTAACCCCTGCTAATTTGAATTCAACACGAACTTGACTTTACTCGAAAGTGAATATACCATTCTTTAAATTGAAAAATTTAGAACAAGAGTTAATAAGGAAAATGTGAAAAACAGTAATTTTAGTGCAAGTTCTAGTGAATTTCAGTTTTTCAACGCGTTCTTCACTTTTAATTGTTCGCTACTTCGTGCCCCAACACCACCTTGTGTAAATTCACCTTGATTCGACATATACTGCCGGAACAAAATATTGGCACAGCAAATTTTTCACAATAAATGGGACAATTTTCATTCTAATATTTTTTCGCCAATTTTGTTTGGTTTATTCAACAACAAAAAATATAAAAATATAATTCCTAAACTTTGTACAAAACTCGCGAAAATTCAGAAAAATTTTCAACTTTTTTATCAGATTTTTTAAAATTTGTTTGAGTATGCAGTTTTGCAGCCCATTAAATTCTAGTAAAATGCAAGTTCGGAGTTAGTCGAAAATCGCGTTGATATTAAAAATGTTTTTTGTTGAAGGTGTTTTGCATTTTTTACCAATAAAGTATTTTTGAAAAAAAATTTCGTATGGAAGGGACTGCGTGAAAAAAATTGCCAAAAATCAACGGTAATTCCTAGCTACTTAGAACTTGACTTTATTATAATAAAATTGATAGAGTTTTGCACAAAGTTTAGAAATTATATTTTTATGTTTTTTGTTGTAGAATGAACCATATTTTTATACGAAATTATCGGAAAAATATTAGAATGAAAATTGTTGCATATATTGTGAAAAATTTGCTGTGCCAAGTTAAAATTAAACTGTAGTTATTGATTGAAATTTCGAAGATAACTATTATTTTCGATCCCTGTACAGAACCCGTTGGAATATAAGGAAATAACATTTTAATTCTATACTCACGGCAGATAGAGCACAGATACTTTTTCCCCTCTGTCAACATTTGAGCATGTCTACTTTCGCGTGATGCTTTTTTATTTGGTGATACTTCTTTCCGTTTTCTGCGACTTCGCGCATAGTCTCTCTTTGCTCTTGCAGAAGGGTTATTTTTCTTCACAGAATCTGGCTTGTGCTTAGTTCTCATATGCAATTCAAATGTCCTTTCAAGTTTGAATTTTCTTAAGCATACGGAACACTCTAGTGCGTTCTTCAATTTCCCATCATCTTTCGTAGGGATATCTTCCTTACTACAAATGGAACTATTATGTATGCTTTTTATGTGGGTTTTGTAAGCACTATGTTCTTTGAAACTCTTAGAACATATGACACATTCGAATGTGTGCTCGTGAATGTTATCTGCTAACTCAATCTGCAAGAACTCTTGAAAACGTTCACACTGAAAAGGCTCATGAGTATCTGGACTACAAACTTTGATACGTGGAAAATATTTTAAGAAAGACCTTTTGTGTCTCGTTTGCATGTGCTTTGTTAATTTCTCTCTTGGGATAAATTTAGGAGCTCTACACCATGGACAGGCCACAGGCGATTCAGTCATGTGAACAAGCTCCTCGTGCAATTTCAGTTCTCTTGGCATTTCGAACATCTGCTGACACCTGGTACAAGTAATTTCATCTGGAATGTATGTAGATGTTTATTGTATATCAAATGAAAATATTAGTGGTATTTACCAAATTGAATATTGTGTTTAGAAATGGAGCTTACCCTTGTGGAGGTTTAAAATGTGATCTTTTAGTTTATTTTGCGTGGTATAACTACATTCACAGAATTCACAGATATGGGTCGCCCTACTAAACTCATCATTTCCATTTTCACTTTCATATGGTATCGATTCATCAGAATCTACATTTGATAACTGTCCCGCGTCTAATTCGTTAATTATCTCTATTGTAAGTTCGGTCTTTATATCTTGTAAGGGTAAATTTACTTCCTCAATTTCATATATAGACTGGTTCAAATAATCGCCAAAATGCTAACAAAAAAAGGAAATATGTACATATATCGATTTGAAGCAATATTATTGAACGCTATACTTGCGATTGCTTTGTATAAGTATCATCCAAACTTACTGCACCTTCCAAAATATTCCTTAGTTCCTCATCTGAACGGCGAGCGCCTTGCCTAAAATTGTAGGCCGCGCGCAAACTTTGAGTACACGCTAGACATAGCAATTTCGGAAGATTGTCTGTATTTGTCGCTTGAAGCTGGGTACATTCATTAAAGTAATCGTACAAGGTTTTGCCGTCTGCTGATACGGCGTAACTCATTTCCACAAATCCATCATAGTTTTTTTGCATACAAGCGCGGCATTGCATTTTCGCAGACGTATTACTTAAGTTGAGTTCATTTAAGTATTTATTTGTTTAGATTCCATGCAGGATTTCGTGTTTATTATTATTGTTACCTGACAAAACTATATTATAATGCAAACACCAAAAATATCGTTATGGCGGCAGGTGCTAACAAACTAGGGATGCAAAAAAAACATCTCTGTTCGCTATTCAATGTATCGAATAAAACGGATGTTTTGTACCTTCCGATATACATCGATATATCGATATATTTTTTTCGATGCATCGACTTTCGTGTGCAATGTACACTGCACACATGATTNCATCTCTGTTCGCTATTCAATGTATCGAATAAAACGGATGTTTTGTACTTTCCGATATACATCGATATATCGATATATTTTTTCGATGCATCGACTTTCGTGTGCAATGTACACTGCACACATGATTCAATAATAAAGGGTTTGCTCAAAAAGCAGTTTTCTCGCTCCCTCTTGACAAAATCGGCTCCCTTAGCAAAGCACTGTGTGGGTTCGTGTGTGTGTGCAAAGCTTTTGTAAGGCAGCTAAGGGAGTGTCAAAAGTCTAATCTCAATAATGAGCAAACCTTTAATTATTGAATCATGCACTGCACACACTAACAGCCCTATTCTAATAAAACCTCACAACTGAGTTGTGAGCAAAAANCTGCACACACTAATAGGGTATTCTAATAAAACCTCCCAACTGAGTTGTGAGCAAAAATTTGTGAGATTTCTTGTGAGGTCTATTTTAGGTTCATTCCTTATCTTTTTGGACTAAAATCTGAAAAGTGTCAAAATGTCAGAGCGTAAGCAAAATGCGCTCACTAAAAGAGAATAACAGGAAAAGTAAAGGAACGCAAAAAACCAAATTTTTAGTCCAAAGAATGGCAACAACAAAGCTAACGTCAAATAAGAATGTAAATGTATGTACAAAACACCTTCACACAAACACAAGCACAATAAACACTTAGTATATCAATTATTTTTTGCCTCCTTCCAATTTCAATTCACTTTTTTTACTTTTTAGATTATTCTCATTTTTTGCGTATTCTTTAATTTCCGTTAATTTAAATTCAGTTGAGTTTGACACTTTTCAGGATTTTCCAGAAAAAATTCTTCTGACTAAATCTGACTACTTCGGACTGATGAGAGTCACTCTCACCGAGTGTTGCTCTCTCATTTTTGCTGTCATTTCCGAGTTAAGGAACGCTTTTTGGACTAAATCTGACTACTTCCGGCTTTTTCTGACTATTTCTGGGAGATAAGGAACGCTCCTTTTGTGAGGTTATTCTTGCCCACGCCTCATAAGAAAAAAGCTCAACAAAATCACCACACGAGGTGAAAAGCATTTTACTGTCTAACAGCTGTTTCGTAAATAAAATAAATACAAAAGATGGATGCTGAACAACAGGAAAAGTAAATATTTTTGCAATTTTTTTATTTTTTTGATAATTACCGATTTTATTTATTTTCTAGGCGAATTCAAAAAGAAATAACAAAGCAGGAGTAGCTCCAGTACTTCACACAGTTTGCAATCCACAACTTGGTGCAAAAGTTAGTATGGAAATTAAATAGTATGCCTCTTCCGAAACTGCCGCAAAAACAAGCAATAACTCCCGTCATTACCGAATATACTTTTAGTAAAAAAAAGAAAAATAACACAAGCACTGATAGCGACCGAAAATTAACAACACATTATTCAATTGCTCAATATACAATTTTAAGCGGGTGGCAATGCTATTAAAAAGTTTTTATTTTTGCATCAAGCAGAGAAGCTTTCCTTCAATTGATAAAGTTATTATGGAAGATATAGCGCTTTATTGACCGGTTACAGTGCTTTCAGCTTTGTAAACCCCTTTTTTAGTAAATAATTAAATTTGAACAACGGGAGCTTCTCCCCTTCAAAATGAGATGTCAGTCATTAAATTTGAAAAAATATCGAAGAAGATATTGGTTGGTAACAGAAAAATACCTTTTAGGCATAAGTATGTAGAAGATATAAGGTTTGTTCGTCGAAAATCCAGCAAGAATTATCCAACACTCAAAATATCAGAGAGTAAGAAAAAATTCTCTCAAATTCTCTCATGTTGAGAAACTTGCAAATTTCTGCACGAACGCAAATTTGCAGGAATTTGCAAGTTTCGCTGCCAGCTGGCGTCCACGGTTGCATTTCAAACATAAAAATTTTTTATAGAATTTTTAATATTCTTTCGGATGGCCAAAAACAGGTTTTTCATGTATATTTCTTGTTGTTCTGACTTTCTTAAATCGACTCTGGTTGCAATTGCATTCCGATTGCGAATACCATTTTTTCAGCCGAATTAAGTTCATATCATTTGAATTAACTAAATTAATTATATCAACAATTATTTACTTCCTTTTTTCATAAAAAAATCGCTCGTGTTTATAAATTTTTAAATTTAACGAACTAATTTATTCAAATTATTGTAGACAAAAATGCAACCATGCGCCACAACCACATGTTTTTCGTGTTTGCAAATTCTTGCTGGCAAAATTTTTTCCAGCAAGAATTTGCAACATCTCTCCAAGAGAACTGTCACTTTGCTCTCACAATTTTTGAGTGTTGGATAATTTTTTGGTCTGCACGAACGCGATTTGGGCAAAAATCATGATAATTCGTACAAATTTTTTGCTCTACGAACAAACCTATATACATGTAGTACAATATTTTTTAATTTTTTTTTAATACGATAAATTTCTTAGAAAATGTTGGCAAGCCTACTCCAACATCACTCCCCAAAACCTCTTTGGGGAGTTTGTATGCAGTTAAAACAGCAACAGGATCCCACCTCATCGTTCTCCATGCAGCTGGTGCAACCCCACTCAGCTGACGCCTCTGTCCCTATGGACAGCCCCTGTGGAAGCTTAGCGAACGGGGCTTAGTAGCCGCTACAACAACAACAACAACAACCAGTTAGAACTCCCATCACTAGCGAGAAGTGTTCCTGGCTTAAAGCATAAACAGACGGCAGTGTTGATCCGGATCAACTCGGAATTAACTGCTACGCTGGAGTCTGTTTAAGCATTTAGACTGAAGCGGTTCCTGGACCGCCCTAGGTTTACACATGGCCAAAAGGACTTTGCCACCTTGCATGCCAAGAACTTCGCCCAACGCCCGCTGAGCTGATCAAATTCCCACGGTCCAGCTCCTCGACCGTGCAGTTTCCAGTGATTTCACTGTAACCCGGAACCCAGAGCCAAGAGCCTACCACTAGTTGCAGCGCAACATTTAATAACCTAGCACCAAATACACCGATAAGCGATGGTATAGTATTCATCAATGATCAACTGGCTGTTATAGAAGAAATTAAAGAGGCTCCGAACAAGGTCAACGGTACTTACCTGGTTGTGTTCAACGATCGTGTGAAAATCAATGGTACGATATTTTCAATGAAAATTCAGGGGGGCCTGAAGCTGCAATTTAAAGGGCTTCCGCAGCATACTGAGAAACGGAGTGGTTTTTACCTCCATCATGTACGTAAATTAGCAAACCCTTCTACACATCAATAATCTGCCACGAACAGTTGTACAAGGTCGCATTGCAAGCTAGAAAATGATTGGAAGTTTCGTTTTTAGACTCACATAAAACAAACACCCAGGCAGCTGAAATAACTTGTTTAACACTTAAACAACGAACCGTTTAATTTATATGTATAAGCAGTTGACTGTAAACGATCCAAAGAATGTATCCACTTTAACTTTTAGGAATTAAAATTTTTTATAACTTATTACTCTCAAAGTATTCCGGATGTGCTTTCTTCGCTGTTTCTATGTCGTCGACGGGCTTAACGTATGGAGTTCGGCCAGTATTTACTTTGAACATTACATATAATTCATCTGCCGTCATAGTTTTGTCGTGCTTGCGTTGCATATGTGTAATAAAACTGTTAAAAAGATTATTTTATTAATCGAATAGGTTTTCAAAGCTTTTTTAAAAAACTTACTATTCACGCTTCACGCTTCCATAATTGCAAATATTGCATTTATATGGCATTAAGCCAGTATGTTCAAATGAATGTTTTCTTAACGATGTGCCAGTTTTGAACTCTTTGCCGCATACATTACATATTCGCTTAATATTAGCATGTTTTTGCAAATGGTATGTGAGACGGACTTTAATTCTGAATCGACGATCACATAAATGGCAGGCATATGGTAATTCGCCTGTATGAACTCGCATATGTACCTTAAGTTCACTTTTATCGACAAATGTCTTATCACATACAGTGCATGGAACTTTGCGTTCCTTCGTATGTAATAACATGTGGCGCTTAAGTTGAGGTTTGCTCTTATATGAATCACCACATATGTCGCAATGAAAATTTCGCTCGTTACTGTGTACAGTGTCGATATGTTTTCTTATATAATCCGCATCGAACTTCTTCTGACAAATTGGACATTCCTTAAGTTGAGCTTTTATATTTAGTGCTGTTTTCTTTCGTGCGTTTCCAACGCAAGATACGTAGATAACACACGCGCTTAAAAATTATTAAAAAGATATTATAACACAAGTACATATTTTTATACGCATATTGAGGTGGTGTCAAAGAGATGTGATACTAACGGTGCTATACGATATCGTATTTGATGCGATAACGTTAAAAAGCAAAGGCCCGCATACATGTGCGATATTATTTACACTGCGGTGCTTCATATTTCTTATGGCAATCTTTTATATTCCGAATACTTCAAATCAGGACTTCTGGAGCAAAGGAGCAAAGAATTTTAGCTGGAGGGGAGCTGGAACAAGGAGCTAAAAAAAAAACATTTGCTTCTAAGCTCCTTAAAGAAAAGTTTTCAACATTTTGTTTTTGTTATTTTCTGGCCCAGTAGCGATTTATTTTGAAATATTTTTATTGTAGATTTTCCACAAAAATTTTCAATAATAACGGCCTCAGGCTCAATAAAAATTAAAAATATAGTTCAGTTAAGAAATTGACTTAAATATTATTTTTTGCCACGAAAAACAATCTTGTTAAATATTTCCATTCTATTTAATCAACATGGCAATATTCTCTTTTGGATGCAGAAGTATTCCCAGGGCACTTAGATCAGTGGTGCACACAGGAGTGTCCGATAGCAACTCCGCTTTCACATACAAGTCGTAAGTGCGCAGCTAATGAACTGTTCCCAGCAAAAAATGGTGTAGGCAGTTGTAAGAAATAAGCAATACGCTAGCAGCGCTGCTTGCAGCGTTTCTATACTCCATCTGATGCCTTATTATAAGGGATTATGTAAGCCTTATTTTATTTGACCTATAAGACTTAAGGTCTGATTATGCATACTTCGCACAACTTCGCATAAACTTTTAACTGTAATTTCAGATTTATTTTGTATGTATTCCATAACCCAAATTAGCAGAACTTGGCGATCTGTTGAGTTTAGATTTTGCTTCACATTTTATTAAGATACATTTTCATTGCACTGGTACAAATGGTNCGAACCTCATGAACAGACGAAATCAACGCAGCGAAATGTGGTGTTGATCAAATTCAACATTTGAAAGCACATTTACACATTTGGCTGTAGCTGAATGTGCAAAGATGCTTGATACAATTGGTTGCTGCCAAGGCTGTCCGGGTTCAATCCCTATCAGACGGAATATGAAATTTAAGATTTTACTTTATTAAATTTTTATTTATTTTTCTTAATTATGAAAAAGCCTTCGTGAAGTATATTATAAGGAAATTATACTCCATGTAAGGCCTTATTATAAGGAAGTTATACTCAATGTGAGACCTTATTTTAAGGGCTTATGTACAGTTGTCCACAAAATAATAGGAGTGGGATATTTTAACCTGTTTTGGCTATTTGTCTTTAGTTTATTTAATGTTTCGTATTTTTTTGTAAAAGCCTAGCTGGTAATACAACAAACACCATATAAATTTACATTTTCAAGTTTGTACAAAAATTATAAAAATTCTGCAAATTTTCACCAAAATTTCAAACTATTTAACCAGAATCTTTAGAAAATATGTTGGTATGCAGTTTTGTAGCCCATTCAATTCTAGTCTGAAGAAGTGCAAGTTTCAAGCTGCTAAAAAATTCCGTTGATTTTTGAGAATTTTTGCATTAAGCTGGCATTTCAGGGTACTAATTTATATATATATAAGGAAAGTTTGAAAGTTAGGGAGGGCTCGAGCATCCCACTCCCCTACCTGGCTACGCCTATGAACATAAGCTCTATATAAGGCGCAAATTTTTTGGAGGGTTGCTAGTGCACGCATACTAAGACAAAAGTTGCGCTGGTATATAATTAAAAAATATATATAAATAAACAAAGTTTTTATTGGGAGCGGGAGTGGGGCAAGGCGAGCTCGGACCGAAATAGAATACCGGAGCGGAGCTGGAGCAAAGAGCTAAGAAAATTCATTTGCTCCTTTGGTCCTCCTGAAAGAAATTTAAATTTACTAATTTTTTTTTATTCATGCCACTGAAAACAACCGTGTTAAATAAATTTTCATTCTATTTTTATTTGGCAATTCTGATCATTGCACAATGCCCAGCAGTCAGGCATAATTGGCAGGTCAATTTGAAAGGCGATGAAAAAAACCAACGACTTTCCAACCTGCCGAGAAACGTAATATACACATCTCGCTATCCGGAAACGAGCGGAAAACTACCAAAATTTTAACTCCCTTTTTGAACGCGTTGTATCGCACCGGTAGTATCTAATCTGTTTAAGACACCCTTTATACATCAATATAAAACCTCCGAAATGACAGGTTTGCAACTCTGCAGAAAAAAACAAAAATTCTTGAAATGAACTCAGGAAATCCTTGTGACATTGTTTCAAAAATGTCAAAAAGCCGCGCATTATGAATAGAACAGTATCTGAGATCATGCTAGTAGAATATTTGTAAACGAATTTCAAACAATATGTCACGTTGGACCTTTTGCCGCGATAACGGGAAATAAAGGTTAAAATTCATCAATTTACTTACGACAAAATGAGCATAGGAAACTCTGTTTCTTTTTCTTCCTTGAACCATATGAATCTTCTTCGATGTTTGCTTTAGGTGATTTTATGTGCTCTTGATCATCTTTAATGTAAGTCGATTTCGTGGGAA
>NW_016172541.1:0-12964 GCF_001687245.7 Rhagoletis zephyria | reverse complement strand
AAAAATTAGGGATCGCTACCAGGGTTTGTAAATATTTATACTTTTTTTCAATGCAAAAATCTACAAAATTTTGACTTCAAATCTAATAAATTTGACGTGTCATTAAATATTATTTAAGTTTAAAATTTTATGTTGACATTTTAAGGACCATCCTAATACATATACATGAATGCTTGATGTAGAATTCAGCATTTCTAGTAAAAAAAAGTGAAATATATTGCAAACTGAAATTATTTTATCAAATAAAAACTCAAAGCAAATTGTTCTAGTCGAAAATAGCGCCTCTAAAGTAATAGGCCCATAGGTCAAAATAAATTCGACTCGTAGATAATTCGCAGCCTTTTGACATAATCTTCAATAGTCAAAAAAGCTGTAACTAACTTTAAAGTCGACCTTATTTTGACTATAACTACAGACCATAACCTTCAATACTATATTGTTGATCAAGTTCTTATTGTAGTGAATCGCTAAGCCCTGCTTAGATCAGTGTGTCCAACAGAGGTAAGCTGAAGATCATCTTACAGGTAAAGAGCTGCATGATGGAAATAGTTATTTGACCTTTATAGGCCAGCGTTGATTCTGGATAAATTGGTAGGTTCTTCCCCGTTGTGGCAAGCAATTAAAGAAAATGCGAGTTCTTTTCAACCCACACACTCTTGCAAACCTACAACCATCTGGCAATTTAGATGAATTTCAGTAAAACATTCAGAGAGAGCCAGCTGCACTTTCAAGTATTCTGCACGAGTGTTTGGGCAAGTGCCTTTACCTTCACTTTTGCAAGAGCCTCACACTTGCAGAGAGTCTTCTTCGGGTCCTGTTTCTTACAGATGTGACTGAGCCTCTTTGTAAGCTATGTTGATCCTTTCGGAATGCACATCCACGGGTCAGTGTTCTTTGCAGTCAACTGTTAATCATAATGATCTGGCATTTATCCTTCTCTCTTCTTCGTGTGGAAAATTTCGATTCAGCAGAGGAACCATGTCCACCGTGTGGAATTCATTTTATGCAAAGCTGAATTTCGCTAGTTCCTAGAGGGTTATTTCAATTTAATCAATAATTGTGGCAAACTCTCTCCTGCAGTCCTTTACTTGTTGCGACCCAATCGAGGATGATTGCCGCAATTTTCTCCTGGCAGTTGCATCGTGTTCAATATACTTCATCAGTTCCTTCATTGATAACATTCATGAGCCTGTCAATCGCTCAATAGACCAGTTTACGCTAAGAGAACAATTTATAGCACAGTTATTTATTTTCTCTGGAGCTCACCGCCCCGATAGTTTTGGTTATAATTGAAATAAATTAATCAGATGACAGTATGGCATGAGCCCAAATATTGATTCCCTATGAATCTATGTAGGTTTACTTGTACATACATACTAGTATAATAAAGACCACAGCACACAACAGCTACCTTATTACGAAATATAAGCGCGTTACTTTTTGTCATAATTCAGCAACGTCTGGCCTATTGCCTTGCATGTCATTGCCATAAGTGCAACCAGCGAGTGATTTGACAACTTTCTGATTATTTGTTTAAAACAAAAATTGAAATTTTGCGACAAGTCGAAGAGAGGTTGAGTCGCCTCATCCTCCTCCTTTGGAAAAAAATGCAAAAATATATTTATGGCAAATAATAAAGAATTTATTTACTACCTTGCGTGATAAATTATTTATTTCTTTCTTTTTCTGACTCTAAACACCTGTATACTTTTCCGGCATAATTTATTTTGCGCTTTATTAAGTCAATAAAAACATTTTGAACTTCCTTTCTAAGAAATGTTTCTGCAGAATGCCGAAACGCACGATTTCAATTTGACACCCATATTCACATGAGCACATACAATATGCGTAGTTATGCATAAGTGTTACGTGAAGGCACAAGTGTGATGAATTGTCTTCCACAGCAATCGTGTTTTCAAGAAAAGGGGATAGCATCTGCAAATCATCTTTGCATCAACTCATTTCGTTACATTCTGTTGATTATCCTTCATAGAAGGCAAAAGTGTTTTATGTGTTTACGCTAATTTATGAAGTGAAATTGCAGTCAAAGTCATATGGAATTTGTTGATAAGAGACTTTACATTGAGTGCAAATACATAAAATAAGTACATACATATGAACGGATATGTCTACATTAGGATGGTCTTAAGAAACTAACGTCGGTATTTTATTGATCTCACTCAATAAATAGTTCCTTGATTTTCTTGAAATCAAAAAATATGCAGAGGTCGCTTAAAATGATAAAAGTTACCCATGTATTTTATATGGAGCAAACAATTTTTTTTCCTCATAAGAACAATCAATAGCACAGATGTACGTTTTCTGTTATATTATGGCTAAAAATTCTTTCCATTTCACTGGACGAAAGAGTTTTAACTGTTCATTATACAAATAGTGACATTTCTTTGAAGAATGTTGTCGAATCTTTCCTTTCTTAACTTTTGCAATTTCGTTGATATCCAGGAAACCAAGCACCTACATAAATTAATTTACTATAAATCTGGGCTATCTCGATGGTGAGAGATGTACGACATTCAATAAGCGAATTTTCATTGTCTATGTGTGAGTCTAAAGCTTTGAAAGCTGCCTGACTGCGACTCGATTTTCGGTACAAATTCTTGAGCTTGAGCTCACTTCCTAGTGCAAAAACTGTGTCTGAACTTAGACTCCCTTTTTGTACATGAGGCCCAAAGAGTCAATGAAGACTACGGTGTTCCTAATATCTGAACTCCAGCGCCATCTATCGGCAACATTTTTTGAAAAGGCATTTTTCAATATGAAGGTAATATATGTATGTACTTTCGTAGATGAACAAAATTGGACCATAAATTCGGACTTGTAAAGTAATTCGACCACTTCGCTACCTTTTTAGCAAAATTGTCTAAAATTAACAAAATCTGACCATAAAGAAAGGGTACCTAAATATCTCCAGCTCCTCCTGGCGAGTCAAGTATTTCCAATATTATTTCTTGTCGTGAGTCAGTCAGTCTCGAGCGCAGCGCCACCTGGCGAGTTAAATTAAGCGCATCGTTTTGAAAAAGATTATTAAAATCGGGTGAGTATTTTTTTGGTCAAGGCGTTACAAACATTCTTATAATCAATTTTATAGTTATAATTAGTACCTATGGATGCTCGAATTTATTTTATATTGGAGAAAATAACGAATAAATTTTCGAAAGTTTCTTAGATACTTCAAAATTTTATTTTTTTATAGAATTCAATAAACTATCAATCACATGCCCAAATTTTATTTTAAAATATGTAATAAAAAAGTCAAACATTTTATGAGAATTTGCAGAAAGTTTTAAATTAAAACAGTGAATACTTTTTCAAGTTGCAGAATCAGCTGAGGAGTGGGTTAAGCCAGCAGACTTACCTACTTTAGAGTTTCAATTTGTTATTTTTATTTTATATGGCAGGATAATGGTATCACGTTGGTTAAATTCCATATGTTTACTACTGTTATAACTTAGGAGTGTAGAGAATAGTTTCCTCCATAATTTAGGTGCCTCTGTTCCTTTTTAGTTTATAAAATGCCTGAATATCATTAAAATACTTGACGTGCTAATCAAGAATGCTTTATATACGGTGCCGGACTACCCCGAGAATGTTTTGGCAAAGCCTGAGCCCCGGTTTCCATTGGAGGCCCCTAAATCCCAGGCCGGATAATCCCATTTGGCAACCGTAGCCGTGCTGGCACAAATTTGCCCCTCTAAGGGAAACTGACGTGGAAGGCGTGCAAACTATGGCGATGTACGTACGCAAATTTTTTTCAATATTGCTCGGAACAGGAATCGAATCAGTGTCCTACTAAGTGGTAGTACGCACGTCTAGCCACTCGGCTGTTGCGGCCGGCTGTATAATATTTTACTTTAGTGACTGTATTCTTTTATCTAAGTCTCATTTCTACATCTTAAATCATCTGCATATGCTATTGCGTTTAGAATGTCACTTATATAGATAGCTTCTAGTAGAAGATCAAAGACCTATCACCTCCACCAAAAACAAATGTTTACTGTAAAGTTTATTTTCGCTCTCGGTAAACCAAAAAATATCTCAAAACAAATTCTGTACAACGTTCTACATATTTCTTTGCATTAGTAAAGGAAAATAATCCCAGCAAAAACAACCTTATATTTTACCATTTGTGCACTTGTTCGCCCTTAAATGACCCCCAATTTGAAATATAACCCTACTGTAACGAACTAATGACCTGAAAATTGATTTGTGGTGCCAATGCCTAAAAGATACTCAACTTCAATCAATACAATATGCAAATATTAAACTCCGCTGCAAAGCTGAAGACAAAAAAACCTGCTACAATACAATTTTTCAGCCACGCCCACTTGCTGTTGGCGAATTTCTAAAATTAGTGCTAACCCAAAGCTAATGAAAAATTTAAAAAATTTTTGCATACCAGAAAATTTGCATAATTTACCAATTTTCCAATTAAATGAATCCCCTTATTACTCGGCAGCTTTCGCGCTTTTATAACACACATCACTTTTAGTATTATCGTTTTTTTTTTTTTGGATATTTATGTATGTATCTGTTGTGATTTTTCAATTCCAATAAATTTGCGCGCCGGCTATTGAATATATTTTTTATTTTTATTTTTTTGTTGAGTGCTATATTTTTTGTCTTTCCTCTTTTGCATACCCATAAAACATTAATTCGCGGGGCAATCGTCAGCGGATATATCCTTTTTGTACCTGCTTAACGTTGCGGAAGTGCTGCAATGCAGTTGGTAAATGCTACCCTCTGTTTGAGACGGCAGCGTAGTGTGCCCGTGTCATTACCTTTTATCCAGTTGCAGCGAAATCGTAGTGAAATTTCACGTGTTGTCCCAATAGGGGTGAGTACTTCGCGGTTATAGCTCACGCAGTGCATAGGCTTTTTTTTCCACTGATGGTGAGTTGGCGAAATTTAATGTAGCGCACGCAAATTTGCAACTTGGTTTCCTAATTGATTTTGTTTCAATTTGCAAGTTGTCGTTTTCAATTTGATTCGTCATGGTTGGATATATTTTTGAATTTTTATTGCAGATGTCTGCTTTTTGTAGAATTTGAACGCATCCATTTTTTGACATGATCTGGCTGAAATATGTAGATTCAAAGAGAAAGTGTTGAGTACTTATTTGCTTTCAGCCTACAACTACAGAATTCAAATCAGTACTAAAAATTGGTAGTAGAAAGATCTGCGAAATTTTCATAATCAGCATACGAATACAAAAGCTGTTTTAGAGAACTTCGTATTATTTCATGAGTCGGTTCCTTTTATGTTCACCTTCACGAACGGTAGACTATAGATAAAGGACCCTGTTACTGCATATTTATATTTCATTCTCTCTTTCAGCCGTTCCATATATCTAGCTTCAGATTGTTTGGGTAAATCGTTTCAGCCGAGATTAGCGTGACACATATCGAGCCATGACCGGGAAAAAAATGTAAGCGATATTTTTTCTCAAAAAGTAAATAAAAAATAAAAATAAATCGCTTACGTTATAATCGCGGTTAGGGCTCGATATGTAACTGTTTTGAAGTCAGCCACAAAATTACCCGAAGTACTTGTTGAAAACGTCATCTGAAAGCTGAGTAGATACATTGTTATAAGTACCACCTTAGATCAGGCTAGACGCACAGCCGCAAGCTGGTATTTCTGAACCATAAACGGTATAAAAAACTGAAAATCAATTGAGCTATGGGATGTGCATCTCTGCGTGGGCTCAAATAATCTATCATATGCTTACGATGAATGCTAAAATATCATAGTTTGTCATATTACCAATGGGACCCTTGTTATCGATTTGGTATACTTTTATTGACCCCTCCTCAAAGCCATAGGCTTAGTTTCAGAAAGAGATCCGAGAGACTCTACATTATCCAACATAAGCTCGCTCGTGGGGTCTCTAAAATTTCACGATATTCGTGACCTCTAAGCTAGATGTCGTAAGATTGGGGTTGTCTTAGAAGAAGATCTTTTCGATCTCCTCTTACACAGGTGGCACAAGGAAGGCAGACTCAAGCGAGTGTTTACGAGCGCAGCTTCCTCCTGTCTATGCCTCAAGTTTGAGTCCTTCCCAAACTACCACAACCAGAACTTCTGAAAACTTAGATGTATATACATATATTCCATCTAATCGCCTGTCGGTACAAACTATATTTACAATATGAAATAGTGCAATGAGGAATTTGCAGATTCAACAGATAGCGGTTGCCAACAGATTCCAATTCCTTGGAGTAATACCACGGCCCTCCCTACCGGTATATGGACTTAGCTTATTTAACGACTTCAATAGACTTGTTTGACATTATCTTAATCACAGGTTTCTTCTGTACGGAGGTTCCCTCCTTTTGAGGTCTTTGCCTTTTAATAAGTTCAAGCCGGAGCGCGCTCTCGCTTTTGAGCCTCAGTTAAGCACTTTTCTGGGTCAAATGAGTGTTCATGGGTTATCCTCAGCTACCTGATCTTCGCAATGGCTTCAGAATCTTGGTAGCCTTGTGGTGGTCAGAATGCGTTTTCTAATTCGGATCAATGCTCTTGATTCACCACTTGAGCCTACACTGAGCAACCGCAGAGATACAGAGGGCAGGTTTTTGTGGTGCCCTATCCGGCACTTCTTCAGAGACAACTGCGCGACATCACCTACAAAAATTCTTTCTCAAGGCCGATACTTGAGTGGATATCGGTTTTTAAGTTCAATTGAGCCCCGGCATTAAACCCACCATACTCGGCTGTATCGACTTTCCTCTTTCTACGGCAGCAGAGGCTAACTCCAGGTTAACTCTGAAATATTGATACTTCAGTGCCTCTCATCTGAAATAGGAGACAGCTTTGCAGTCCGGCAGCATGGAATGCCCTTCTCAGATTAAAGAAATGATTTTGTTTTTTTATTTCGGCCGGTTTTCAAATTCTTTTGAGTATCAACTCAAAGGCCCTATCCAACTCCGACACTAAAAAAATTGTACCTCAGTTATAATAGACAAAGCCGCGACGAGGATTGGGTTTTAATGAAGTGGAGGACATAACTCCTGACCTTCGCCTGCCAGTAATTTCTGCTGAGTTTTTCTCAGCAAACTCAGGAAGCAAAGGCTCGGGATCCGCGATCCGAAAAAGAGAACCCCAAGAGTAGTCCATTGTGCAGGTATTAGTGGAACGGGAAGACCGCAAATCAATTGGCGTTGCCCAGCGTTGTTCGCTTCTGTGCGGGTCATGAGTCCATTTAATGCATGCATGACTATCTAATTAAACTCTCCATTTCATTCACAATGTAAGTTCAGCTCACTGCTGCTTTTACATTACGAACTAGAAGCCATCCTATTTGAAACGGTGCACTAGAATCCGATGTCCAAAGTTAAAGAAACATTTCTGCACCATTTTGACAGCAACGCTCAAACCAGCGGAGCAGATGAACCGAGCCGCCAGTCGAATACGATGGAGTCCATGTACTGACACTCGACTATGACGACGTACGAATAGCAATTTCACAGCGGGAACTGACGGCTTACCAGCTGAGCTGGTTAAGTGCGGCGGCGTATGCAACAAATATTATATAGAATATGGTCGGATAAGCGCAGGCCCGTCGAGAAGATTTTAAGTGTGCTCTGCGAATCCACAAGGGGTGACCAACCACGCCGACCACGGTGGGTCAGCCTGAAGTCCACCGCCAACGAACTGATCAAGTTTTATCAGTGTAGCTGAACCTGATAAATCCACCGTAGATCAAATATTAAACATATGACAAATGTTAGAAAACACACGCGACTTCAAAGCCGCTTTCGGTGGCACGAAAAATAAGTTGGTTTTACGCCGCTATGCCTAAATTTGGTATTCTCGCGAAACTGAGAAGGCTGTGTAGAATGACGTTGAGCAGTTCCACCAGCTCCTTCAGAATTTAGAAAGGCCTGTCCGAGCGGTTTGCTGCCAAACGAGGATTCAGACATATCGGCTCCCTGCCATGCGAGTTCTTCAATCTATTGTAGGAGAAGATAAAAAGAGCTGCAGAACTGAACCAATCAGGAAGAATTTATTACAAGAGTTTTCAAATGGGGAAGGACTTGGCTTCACTTGGCATTTCTAATTGGCAACAGTTGGCACAGCAGAGAAGGGACTGGAGTGGTTTCCTGGAAGCAGCTTAGGCGGTTACAGTGCCAAAGAAGAAGAGAAGAAAAAGGTCTTGTCTCTACTCAATCTTTGTGAAAAGCAAAGCCGCCATCGGCTAGATTTCTTAAATTTATTACAAAAAATTCGAATGCATTTTGAGTGGTTCACGAATTCAAAAAATTAAATCATATTAAATTCGCCATCCATATTATTTTATAATTGGCTTAAAAATAATTTCACCAACACCATACCTGACGGCTATGCGCGCCAAATGGAATTAATTAGCAACGAATTACGCAAAGCGAACAAGCACAAAAAAGATGCGAACTAAAAAAGTATTAAATTTCCAGCAACAAGGCCAGAGCAGCGCTAGTTTTAAAATTTTAAATAAAAAAGGAAAAATATATAGCGCCAAATCGCCAAAGGGTTGCAAAATGCGTAAGCGTGGAAATTTAATACTTTTTTCCAGCACGCACACAAGTATTTTATTTGAAAGCTTAAAAGTTTAAAACAAAAAAAATATATAAATACAACTCAAATTACGCGCCAAGAGCATTTTACAGAAACAGATTAATTGAATCATTTCTAAGGGCTGAGGGTGCTGGTAAGCGAGGGGCATATTTGTGATTGTTGAATTCTTCATACTTAAAAATAATTTTTATTTTGGATGCCATTATTGCCATTACACTCACCTGCGTTTGTTTGCACAATTGTTGCGCATTTTTCTAAGGCTTCTTATTCTTCACAAGTCTATTTTATTATCTTAAGTAGCAACATTTAATCCTTTTCAATTGCCTACAACGCCTAAGCATATGCTACAACAAATACACTTTCGCGCTCTTCCTCTTACAAAACCATTGGCACTTTCGCTGGTGAAAGGCTAAAAAGGGCGTAAATTGTTGCAAGTTTTTTCTTTTGCACTGCTCATAAATACGGTCATTTTACCTGCTTAAGACAAAGACAAGTAGGCAATTCAAAAGTATTAGAGTCGTAAAAATGCTGTAAGTCACAATTGCTGCGCCGATAAATAGGCTGCGAACGTGCATAGTTCCCCTGCCCATCTTTTTTTTTGCTTTTGGCTTAACGACGGAAATTGAGTGGCAATTGTTTGTGTAACAAACAGTGCTTGAGGCAATAAAGTGTTTTAAAATCCGCACATTAAGTATAAAAATTATTGAGGGATTGAGGGTGAGTGAAATGGTTGAAAAAAGGACACACAGCGACGATGAGGCAAGAAAAAACTTAAGTAAACTAAAAAAAAGCACAGTTTTGAAAAGGTACGGTTTTCGGTATTTAGCACTTGTGACGACACATTGACAATCCAGCGTAAAAATAGTCCTTACTACTCCCTTCATTGCCTAAACTCCTGTATGCATATCCTTACCAATCTTTCTTCTTCCATGTTCTACCTAACAACCCTCACCGCTCGACTAGCAAATCTACTCCAGCTGAAACTAAATTGACTAATAACAATTTTACAATTTTTTATTTTTACTTAATTTTTTTCGCCTGCTGGTCTACCTTTTTCGCTTTGCGCAGCATTTCGTTTTTAAATATCCGCAATAAAAATTTCGCTGTCTACACCTGCGACCACAATTAAGTCAATCCAAAAGCTGATTACAAACACACATATATGTACGTGTACTAGCAGAAATATACGCTTGAAAATTTTCCATACAAACATAGCTTTGCTACGTGGACCGTTTTAATTTTACCTTCAGGGAATGCAATTTTTAGCTTCCGGGCCAGCGTAAAAGTTTAAATTGAGTTAAATATGTGGCACGCGAAAAAAAGTTATCTCATCGTTTTAGCTTTGACGCCGAGAAATGTAAAGTAAAAATGGTCGTCTTTTTGGTGATAAACATTTTTTCAAATACATACATACAGATGTATTTATATTTTTGCATACAAATGAAATTTTTTCTCCCTCCTCCTGGTCCGAACAAAGTTCTTTAGCAGCACATTAATTAATTAAACACCACAAGACGTGACGATGTTGTTAATTCAATTTTTAAGTCAACGCAAATTTTTAATTTTTTTCTTTCTGAACAATTCTCCAAAATATTTAGCAGCTGTAGTCCGCCTGCGCCCACAAAACGTCCGCTAATTGTTTGAAAACTTTTTAAAAACGCATAAATATAATTAAATGCAGCCCTGTTGCTCCTCGTTTGATGTTTATGGGAAGTGACAAGGGTCAACATTAATTGGACATTGATAAATTGAGAACTTTATGTATTTATTTCGTGCTGCATTTTGCTTTCATTTATTGGTATTTTCTGCCAAAAATTACCCATCAATGTCAAGCAGTGATAGTCACAATTATTGATAACCCAGCTTGGTACTTAAAAAAGTTTAAACAGATCAAGCCCAGATTAGGTCTGGACGTCATTTCAGTGGCTTCTTTTCCTATTGCCAATGTGATCAGTGTGTATTAGGAAGCGGTACTTCCATCGCGACTTTTACATCGATGTAGAAAAATGCGAGCTGCTTAGAAAGAGCTTGAAGAAGTATGAGGTCAAGTTTATCCCCAAAGCAGGGAAACGCTCTCACATGTCTCCGGGGCACTTCAGACCAGTCTTATTTCTTATTGAAAACTTTTTAGAGACTTATTGACCTGCATACATAAAATAAACAGGATTTCTCAAGAGTGATTGAGCCTCTCTCAGTATGCCTACCTGAAGGGAATCTGTCATGCACACAATTGTCAAAGTTAAGGACAAATATTTTACAGTTGGCGACTTCCTTGATTTAGGGTTAGACTCATCTCCCGTATGCTGTACGACAGAACTGTCACAGGGGAATGGGGCAACGCCTCTGTCCGCAGGAAGGCGTCCTTTCGCCCTTTCTCTAGATAGCCATGATAAACGTCGTTCTGGAGGAGTGGAATGGGGAGGATAAAAGGTTATTGCCTACTTAGAAGGTGGGGCACTCATCGTCAGAGAAAACTTCTTGGACACTCTGTATTGGCTCAAGTAAGGGCATCTTAACTTGAACACAAATTGGTCTGCTAGCTGCGTGCTTGTTACAAATTCTGGAAAGACAGAGCTCGTATTATTCATCATAATGAACAAAGTGACTCATGCCCAGCTTCCCTCAAAAGGGGGTGTTTCACTTGTTCTCCCTAACTGCCATGGGCAAGAGATGGGCCTCTCTCCAAAAGTGATATACTGGCTAAACGAAACCACAAACAAGCCAATCATGTTATATGGTAGGGTTCACTGAAAAAGTCTGCTCTTGTTAGGAAAATAGAGCGCGTGCAAAGGTCGGCGCTCGTTGGTATCAGCAGAGCTCTCCGGACCGCTCATACTCTAGCGCTAAATGTTATGCGGCGGTTCGATTAGCCATTATACTAAAAAGCTCTGCGTTGTCATTCTCAAAAGATAATTCTCAAAAGCTTAGACTTGCTACCGCCAGAAATGGATTTAAGTGTTCCGAGGCTCGCCCCAAACGAATTCTTCTCAACCCACATCCCTCCAAGAGGCGAACGGGAAAATGGCTGCCCCTGGAGTAGTGGTCCAATAAACATCTTCTTGGACGGATCGAAGCTGGTCTGAAGAGTTGTAGGAAGTATGCACTGCCGACTACGAGCGTAAACATGTATCTACTCTATTTGGCAAGCGGAAATCAGGGTGTTGACACCGTTCGATAAAGGCGTGACCTCTCTCTCTCTCTCAACTGCTCTAAACACTTCCAAATCAAGCTGATTTGGTGCCCTGGGATCCATTGGTATCACTGAAAATCGCAGGGCTGATGAATTAGCTAGACAGGACACCCTCGAGCCAAACACCTCGGTAAGGGAGAGTGAGGTAAGCTGCAGTTATTGATCCTTACAGGTGTACTGACCTGACACTGTCCTTTAGGAACCTACGCGGTGCGATTTATTATCGTCACGGATTTTTACTAAGCGCAGCTTATAAGACGAGTAGGAATCATCTCAGTACTTCCTTCTCAGCTGCCTGGCATTCGTTAGGCTAAGTTTTAAGCCAGTTTTAAGTGCCGATTTCATCAACATTCCCGAAAAGCTTTCCGGAGCTAACATCAATAGTTTGCCTACGAAACTTTGTTTTGGGTATCCAGCGCTACAGAGAACCTGTAATTACCGTTCAAAGAATTTGTGTAATGTGGTAACACAATGGGCAATCTAATTTATATCTGCGAAGCTTAACAGGTAACATATTTAAATATTTCGGCTTTGAAAGCTGTGTTAATAAACCCACTAAGTCCACAATCGTTCCCTTCACCAAATAAAGAAAGAAAATTTTACTTAAACCGCAGCGGGAGTATCGGAGATTATGTTATCGCGAGAGGCGAAGTGTCTATGGATTACCCAAGAACAAAAGGCTTATCTGGGAATCGTATTCTATGGCTGTTGCCAATAAGGCTGTCAGAGACTTCATAGTAAGACATTAGTGATATTTCCCGAACTGCCATTTCGGTCAATCAATACAGTGAAAAACCCCACAGTTTTGAAATTGAATAATCCTTGTTTCGAAATAAATAGACTATTGAGTGCTTGGATTTAGCTTTCACCAAAAAAGCAAAGAATAATACACAAAAATTAAAAGGGTATCATTTTCTGGCTAAGATATATACTTCGAATCGATGCAGCCATATTCGGATGTTCTCGTTGGATGCTTGTATATAATTCCTAAAATCATAATTATTATTAGCATTATATGTACGCAAAATGACGTTGAGCAATACCACCAGCTCCGTCAGAATTGGAAAAGACCTCTCCGAGCCGTTCGCCACAAAACGGGGTTTCAGACAGGGCGACTCCCTCTCATGTGATTTCTTTAATCTGATGTTGGAGAAGATAATAAGAGCTGCAGAACTGAACCGCTCAGGAACAATTTACTAC
>NW_016172539.1:0-12964 GCF_001687245.7 Rhagoletis zephyria | reverse complement strand
CAATTTTTTTTTGGGATAGCCAAGCCGAATGACTATTGGCGCAGCCGTCACCACCATGAAGACATTGACAGCGTCTAACACTTTTTTCCACTGCTGGCTAGATTCAGGCGGCGTTGTCTCTATGCTCAAGGAAAACATTTTTCTTTAAACAAGAATTTCATAGAAATTGTCTCAAGCTTTATTCAATTATCACTTGAAAAAAAATACTAAAAACTAAAAATTTTAAATTTTAGAAAAACTAAAAATTTTTAATTGAAAAAATTAATAAATATTTAAATTGGAAAAAAATTACTTTTTTAAGTGTTTACTACAAAATATTGTTTACTTTTTTTTTGCGAAGTTAAAATAAAATGTTGGCATGACTTTTATTGATTTCACAAATCAATATATCAGAATGGGCGCGTTTTTAAGACATAGCTGTTGCTTAACTGTTGAGTGTTTGTTTCAAAAACGCACAGTTGAGTAGTTCCGCTCACCTCAACGGTTGGCATTTTTACGCTATTTTTTCCATCACAAAATTATTTCGCTACATGAAGTCAACAATTTATATAAGTCAAAAATGATGTTTCCCTTCCATCAGTTTTCATAAAAAATTCAAATAAAAAAATAATTTGTCTGTAAATTGCTGGCGAAACTGGCTGTTAATAAAATAAAATGCACGTACAAACACATATATTAAAAATAAAATAAGAAAAACTCCATTATACATCCTGTGCTAACCATATTTTTGGCTTAATTTTTATTTTTTTTTGTGCTGTTTTATTTAATTTTACTTGTTTACAAATGTTTTGACAGTTAATGTATCATCCCGTTTCTAAGACGTAACTGTAGAACTCAACACTTGACAGCATTTCAGCAACAGTTGAGGTAAACAGTTGCGTCTTAGAAACGCGCCCATTGTTAAAATATAAAATCTCGGTAAAGTCTATCTCGGCAGTCAGTTCGAAAATGCCCTGTGATATGAAATGAAATAGTTACTATTTTTAAAATCACCATATATCGCCATCAGACTACGTTATCGACTTCACTGGTACTTGAAGCGTTTAAAAATTCGTTTTACATTTGTAGCAAATTTAGACCAAAAACGAAAATCATAGTAAATTTTTTTTACATTTTTTGGCAAAACTAAAAAGGTTTTTTTTTAATTTATTATTCTTATCAATCTTTTTTATGTAAAATTTTAAACAAAACAATGCTTTTGGTAATTTGCAACAAAAAATTGATAACCATGGTTAAGGTGATTTTCGAATTTTTTTAATTATATTTCTATTAATTATTTTTTAAATAAATTTTATACAGCTCAAAAAGGAAATTGTTAAAAACGGGAAAAAATCGAGTGTTCAGAAATATTTTCTTCATAACTTAGTAACGGCTTAACCAAATATTAAAATCATAGTCAAAAACTAATTTAGGAATTTTCAAAATGTTAAAATTTAATTATTTTTTTTTTCAATTTTCGCGAAAACTCTTCACTTAATAATAATAATATTTTGGCGCTTAGACCTTTGCTCAGTATTTGGCAGAGCTTTTCCGAGAGACGACCGCTGTTGCTCATCTCCGGGATGGAACCTAAGACCAGTGGAGTAGTAGAATGTACCTCTAACGACATAGCAAAAATTTTAGTATGTCGTAAAATTATTTATTCACACAAGTCACTCATACGCCATGGCTCACTAGCATATTGTCAAAATACACTAACCTGCCTTTTACATGTGTCTGGCAAAATAATTTTAAGTAACTTTCAAACGTAAAAGTTTGACAAAAAATGCAAAGCAATAAGCCACACTACAACTCGTGGGGGAACACTCACAAGCACATTCACAAGTTTGCGCAAGTGTGGCGTGGATGTGTGCAGCATATCCTTAGCCCAAACAATGCTTGTAAATATAAGTATATTGCTTTTTTGTTTTTCTTTTTTTTTACCGACGCGCAACAGCTGTCACCTGCCTCGTCAGCCGCCGTCTGGAAACCAAAGATATAGCACACTTAAATGCTACAAACATAAGAAATAATAGGAATAAGTTATAAACCGAGACAGCATCAAACGAAAGAAAAAACAAACCGCACTGGATATTTGTTGCATTTTTTATGACATCTCAACTAGCCGTGGCAGCCTACAAAAATCTGCTGTCATCTTAATATTAATACGCCTTTGCCAGCTGTCTCTCAGTGTGTCCAACGGTTTGTCTATCTGTCTGTCTCTCTGTCTCCCGCAGCTGTTTATTTCTCATGGCTGTCAGCCGCTCGGAAACTTTCAGCTAAATACCGTTGCTATTTTCAAGCGTTGCAATATTGTTGCTCCACATAAAATTTATTTGTTTTTATTTTTACTTTTTTTTTTTTTTTGTTGATTTGCTACTTGTGTTTAACTATTATCGTAATGTCTGTTTTTCGCTCGCCTGTTGCTGCTGTCATAAAACTGGTTGTTGGCATCATATTTACCCTGCTCAGCAGTGCCACGTGGCAACAGTTGTGTGCTGCTGGCTTAGCTGTCTCTCGGCGGAGCGCAGCCTCATTTTCCACGCATATAAATCTTTTTAACGCTTCGTTTCGTTGTCTGCCTGCTGCCGTGAGTTGGCCATTAAAGGTGCGTCATTTATTTGTTGTTGCGCCTGTTTGCGCTTTCATTTAGAAAAACAATAAATGTGATTTTATTTTAGCTGCTTGTGTGCGAAGTGAAATGGCATGCAGTAGTTTGTGCTTGAGACGCGGAAAAAACAGGCTTTCAATTTTAAATTTCAGTTTCAGTCAATTTAATAAATAATGAATAGGAACTCAGGTCGCTTCAAAAAAGGATCGCCACGATATAAGTCGCCGATGAAATGCATGAAATTATATTGCACGATCATTGTAGGCACCTCAACTCAGTCGGTACGTTACCTTTAATATGAATATTTCGATGTAAAAAGCTACGGCGGGCGTCGCGTTTGTCCACACCCAGCCATAAGCCCAACCGTTTGACTACTTCAAAAGAGTGCTTGGCGTTGTTCTATTGCAATTATTACTAGGGTTTCCGCGTAGCCAAGAACTAAACATGCAGACGTCGTTGTCCGCCAACAAAGTTAGGTTAGAGTAGCAGGTTGAGAACGTTCGCCTATTCTAAGTCTGCAAAACAATACAAAAAGTACTTGTTGAAGAATAGGTTGCGCGCTTTGGCCAGGGCTGGACCGTGGGAGAGATAATGGCCGATGCTCTCCACCTCGCCTCTACAACTGCGAAAAAATCTTTGGTGGGGTATGCTAACCTTTTTCTGTGCGTGCCCATCCTGTGAAAACCCCGACTATTAATCTAAGAGAAGAGCGGTCCGGTCCGGTCAAGCGAGAGCTATGGATCGCTTTACATCAATCTTTTACCAAATTTACCTGGTAGTATGGCAGGTGGTTTCCACGGCCCACCTGGTAGTTACCTCCTCGGTGATGAGTTTGGGCTTTTTTCTGTGTTTGCAGGAGGTTAGAGGTATACCCGCAACCCCACTTTGGCAGCTCGTCGGCTATGCAGTTTTCAGGAATGTCCCCTGTTCCCAGGGACCCAGACAAGAGTCAAGTAGCATTTTTACTTCAGCAGGTTGAGGTGCTTCCTGCATTATATGGCTACTTCCGTTGGATTTTAGGGATGTGCCACCGAACGGACTCCATTACGGCGTTTAGATCTGCTTGAAAAACGCGGTAAGCGAAAACTCAGGTTTATCGCGAGTTCATCAGAGTAAATCCCATTACCCACGCTGGATTGTAATTTATCTCGGCAGTCCCAAGTATTACGCAGAGATCCACAGGTGCAAGATTTAACATTATTTCGAGGGTTTTGGGTGGGGCAGTGCTCACGTGACGAGCATGGAAGCTGCCCTATGCACTCGTTCCAGCTTGGCTCTGGACAAGGTGTTTTCTACCGCTGGCCACCATTCGCTGTGAACACTTTGGGCAGATTCGATATTGATTTGATTAAAAAACGTCTGCATTTTCCCTATCTGTTACTGCTTGTTACCAAACCTGAAGAAGTGGCTCGGTGATAACAGATGTGGATCGAAAGTAGAGGTTATCACAAGTAAACATCGCCTTAAGTTGGCCACACTGCATCCAGCAAGGCATTTCTTTTTTGGCTACTAGATAGCCAAATTTTTGTAAGTTGCATTGAGAAAGCATCGAAGACTCTATTATCTTCTGAATTAAATTCATTCTATTTGACCGGTGGTAGGTATTATTGCTAGGCAGGGGACGCAGCTTGAGGTTCACTTCGACCCCTTATTTTCAGAAGGCTGTGTTTCGAGTCTTGCCTTTGTCAAAACCTATGCCAAGGTACTAACCCTGAGTAAGCAGTTAATGTGAGCCCAATCCCTATAAAAAAACCCTTAATTTTCGTTACAAAAAAATTATTATTTGGTCACATACTTCAGTCAAAAAATATTCTCGTCGGCTCGACCTCCACCTCTCTAGCAAAACTACCAGTTTTAGTTTCTCCTCACTGACCTGGTTTTCTTTATTCACGCCAACAAACTTTTATCTCTGTTAGTTCATTTGAAACGAGATTGCTAAAGTGAATGCAGTGAGATTGCGAGCTCTCCAACTTTACCCAATTCTAAGAAGAAACTAGAAAAAATGTACCATATTAGATTCTTAAACCACAAAAGAACCCAGATCGCCTACGGAGAAATGCTACTACATACCAAACTCTGTTTCGTTTGAACCCTCAAAGAGTATAAAATAGCAACCACTGGGCATCTACCACCATCTACTACTTAGTAAGCAATCAATCGACTTTTGCTACCTGCTGTTGACATCCAACAAAATTGGTTCAAAGCCCATACGGCCGATTAATTGGCTCATGGCCTAGCCAAATGAATTTTTAATTAAGCCAGTGTACGCGTTAAACCGCAGCCAAAGTATGAAGAAAGCAAATGAAGCGAGTGTTGGAGAGTTGAACGAAGGCGTATGCAAAACGAAAAGACAAGAGTAGACACAAAAGTAGATGAAAAATTTTTTCAGAAAGTCTTTGCAAACAACATGAGGCGCAGAGATGTTGAAACAGCGGGAAAAATGCCAGTGAAAGAGGAGCAGTAAATTCTGAAGGATTAATCCGTTCTTATAAACTCGAAAAAAAGGTGTAATAAATAATTTAAAACGCGTAACGTAAGGTATGCAGAAACGAAGTAATAACGTAATGGAACAAAATAAATGTAAGAGCAAAGGAAATACTAAAATTTTTTCAGCAGGACAGCTTACCTTAAAATGGAGAAAATATTACGGCGAAGGTTGAGGGGGTGAGAAGAGTATGATATCATGTGTGGCACATAGCGCCGAAGTTAGTACCAACTGACTTCACTTTAAAATTCTGCGATTAATGGAGACAGCAGCGCCGCATCACCGGTTGGCTGGAGGAGAAACCCAACTGAGGTGAGCGTTACTCACCAGCGCACAGTGGATCAAAACTGACATTTACTGCTCATAACTCACTCTAGTCTTCGTTTTTCACTCAATTTGATTTTTTTTTTTTAATAAAAGCCTAAAAATTTACTACTGTTCAGTTGCTCCTGATTTTTGAATTTTTATTTGATTGTTTAGTGCAAAGTCCGGAAAAAGTTGCAATTTAGGAGAAAATCGACTCTGCTGCTCCAGGTAATAAATGATGCACAATAAAAACTAATTGAAAGCAATTGTAGAGTTCCCCAAATGAAAACAAATTCACAACAAAATTTTAAATGGTATAAAAAAATGTTCACCAAAATTAATTTTTTTTGTTACTTTTTAGAAAAATTTTGTAGATCCTTCAGTTTAAGTAGAATAAAGGGCAAGTGGCTAAAAGTTCGCGTTGATTTTCAGTAATATATACATATAATAATCTATATATATAAAAATGGTGTGAAAAATGTATAGCAATTCATCAATTGAGAACGGTTGGGCCGATTTGGCTAAAATTTTTTCTAGTATCATGTATATATGAGATAAATAGAATGCTTTTACTTCCCATTTAGCATGCCGATGTGCACGAAATGTTAGCGATAAGAATTACTAAAAATCAACGCAAACTCTTAGCCGCTTGCAACATGCTAAATACTAAAGTTTAATTATATACATACATATAAAACCACACACCTAAAATTGTTCTAAAAATTAAAAAAATAATTTTTTGAATTTTGGTGAAATTTTTTTTTATAACATTTTAAATTTTCCTTCTGATTTTTTTTTATTTTGGGGAATCCCACAATTGTTTTAAACTAATTTTTGTTAATTATTATTTATTTATTTACTGGAACAGCCAAATCGATTTTCTTCAAAATTGCTACTTTTTCTGCATTTCGCACTAAAAAGTTTAATATCAACAAATAAGAATTCTAAAATCATACTCAGCTGGTCTCTGGCGAATTTTAAAAGCTTTCATTAAAAAAAAAAAAAAAAAATTGGTTGAAAAATGAAGTTTTCAGTGAATTATGAACAGTAAATTCCAGTTTTGAACCACTGTGCAGCGTTCGCTTATAGTGACTTTATGTTACTGCCAACGCCCGTTGTAATGCCACTGCAACAACTACAAAAGGTAGCTACAAAGCAACATGATGCATTACAAGAGTTTAGCAAATTAAATTACGACAATTACTTTAATTAATACAAGTACTATTTCAAAGGAAATGAGCGGCAAGGATAAGCGCTGAGAGAGTGCGCAACTGAGTTAACAAAAGAACCAGCAGCTGAGGGAGTAGGCGAAAAGGGAGTTAATGAGTGAACAAATAAATGAATCAGTATGTAAATGTGCAAGTAAGTGAGGCAATGAGTGCGTGAGCGAATAAATGAGTGAGTGGTTATATGAATTGTTATATGTTAGTGAACTTAACTAATGTGTGAATGAGTGAATGAGTGAATGAGTGAGTGGGTAAGTGAATTAGTGAGAAAAGGAGTAAGTGAGTGTATGAGTGAGCGAATGAGTGGCTGAAGTAGGGAAATATTGAGTGAGTGAATATGCATTTATAAGTTTATAAATGAGTTAATGAGAACACAAGTGAGTGAGTAAGTGAACGACTGAAATATTGAGTGAGTTAGTAAGTGAAAAGAAAGTTAATAAGTGAATGAGTAAGCGTGTGAGTGAGTCTGGGAAAGAGTATGTAGGAGGAGTTCATAATGAGTGAATGAGTGAAAAGATTTGAGTAAGTGAGTGAGTCAGTGAAACCGTGACTATTCGAGAGCGACTGAAATAAGCGAACATGTATGGGATAAATTGAGTTAGTGAAGAAGTGGGAGAAAAATCAATACAAATTTAGTAGACGGGCTGGTGAGTGGGTTAGACATTGGCTGGATGAAAGGCAACATTTCTTAGAAAAACATTTTTCTGGATACTGATTGAGCCAGAAATCGAATTTGTATCCGAGCGGGTGGTAAACCGATGTTTTAATGGCTCCGCTACGGCGAAAGCCGTTAGACGTTGTCTTTCTCACTAAATTTCATTTGAATTTAGTGAGTAGAAAAATATTCTGCTTTATTTTTTAAGATTTTTTTATTAAATTCCTTAAATTATCTATATATATCTAGTAGTTTTACTTCAGGAACCGCAATCTTTCATTGGAAAAAATAATTGCTGCTAAACACAGTAGGCTGGCTGCCAGGGTCATCATAATAAATATCACTTGTGGCTGACCACAGCTCACAAGCAAGCAAGCGTGCAGGCCAACAGCAGTATCAAGCTAAGCGGTAAAGCTGCAAATAAGCAAAATAAAATATTTTATAAAAAAATAGTAAACATTTTTCAAAAGGCTGCAAAGCAACGCAATTAGTACACATACACCAAAAAGAAAAAAAAAACAAATACACACACAAAACAACATGCACGCATGACAAAGGCAAGTGCGCTGCCAACAACACTAGCCACAAAGTAGTAAACAAGTTTGACCTCAACGACAACAACAACAACAATAAGAAAACAATAATATGCAGCCGCATGAAGAGCTACCGACCACATAGTCAATGTCAGCGTAAGATTTCAACTCCAGTTGAAGAGGTGAACATCGCTCACACTAGATACAAAGTTGCGGGCGAGTTGGGTGAAAGAGAAATGTTTGTATGTATTATGCAGCACACGCTTTTGACCCACTCTTCATCGAGCCACTTAATTTTTCTTTTTCTTGTTCTTTTTGTATACACCTTTCAACTTTGTATTAAATTAAATTCTTGAAAAATATATGCTTAAGATGCCTGACGCCTGATGAAGTGACGTGGCAATTAAGTGCGTAAAGAACCGCAAGCAAAGGTGTAAGTTATTAGATGCATGTGGGCGAGTGGTCATTGAAAATAAGAAGAAGAAGTGTTAAGATAATAATGACAAAGGAAAAGGAGAAGAGATATTTTATTGCTAAGTTTATAGTTTGCTGTCAAAATGCCAAAAAGTCCCCTTTGCAGATTTGCAGATATCACTTTCGGAAATAAAAATTGCTAGGTGTAACCGCAACTGAAAGGATGCAAACCGCTTTCGAAAAATAATTTCAACTTGCTCCTGCTACGCAATTTTCACCATGTGACAAGGTTTTTGGTGATTTTTTGTTTTTAGTTATAAAAATCTCGAAGAAAATGTCAAAAAATACTATTAACTAATTTTGTCTGCTGATATGAAGTATTTAAATATTATTGCATTAGACATTTTGTTGCTGTTTTGTGCGCATTTTAGTGCTGTTAGTATTAATCTTTGCTGTCATTAATTTTGTTATAGTCATAAAAATTTCCACATTCACCTTATAAATGGATATCAAGTATTTCAGAAATTTCGATTTTCGGAATCCTGAAGTCCCTTCACATGCAAAATGTAACTAGTGGAAAACTGAGTGAGTTAGTATCTAAGTGAAAAGAGATAAAATGAATAAGAGTGTGAGTGAGTGTGCAGGAAAGTGAGTGATTTATTGAGTGAGTAAGTAAGTACGTAAATTCGTGACTACATTTGTAAGAGAAACAGTAGTAAGTGAGTCAGCGGATGAGTGGGTAAGTGGGTTAGTGAGTAACCGGGCAGTGAATGAGTAGCTTTAGCGGTCTGCGAGTGAGTTAAAGCGTCAGTTATTAATTAAGAGAAGAAAAAAACATACTGCTTAGCCGGATGATATTATTTTTTGTTTTTCTCTGTGCTCGGAAAATTCTTAGTCCTTTGCTTTCAAATATAACGTATAATGTGATCAAAAATCGAAAATATGAATGTAGGTACTATATTAGTTTCTAACAATGATAATTGTTTTAACGATTTTCCGTTACGTCCTGTCAAATTTGGTTTGAAGACAAACCGAAATAAGGGAGAATTGTTCGACAATACATCATACCCCTACCATGGCGGAAACGCCAATAACTAAAAAAAAACGCTATGGTATGTGGGTTTTAAAAAACAAATATTCAAATAAATATTTTTCATAGTGTCACAGCCTATCTCGAAATTCAATTCCTACATTATTTCTTTTTCATAAATCTTTCTTAGTATTTTTGTTCCTATTTGTAACTTCTTCCTATTTGAATTTTGGTTTATTTCCACTTTTTTAAATATTTATTTGCGTTTATTCCCAATGTGTAATTTTGTTTTTAATTATTTTATTTTTTCATTGACATATTGATGGTTTTTTCATTTTTAATATTTTTTTGTTTTATTAAGGTTCATTTTTGTAATTTTGTACTTTATTTAGTTTTGTACAGTTTTCTTTTAGTGGTTTTACTTAAAATTACACACTTTTCTCATTTCCGATACATTTTTATGAAATTTTTGTAAATTTAGGTATTTAAAATTTTGTTTTTTACTATACCAATTTTTTAATAATTTTTTTCGGTTTCCTTTTCAATTCAATATTTTGTTATTTTTTATTTAATTTTACCTTAGTTTCATGTACTTTTTTTTATATTGTATTGCTTTTATAGTTCAATTTATCTCACCTTTATTAATTTTGCATAAAACAATACAATATAAAAAAGTAGATAAAAATAAGGTAAAACTAAATAAAAAATATTATTTTTTTTCTTTATTATTGTTTGGCTAAATAATTTTTCATAGGAAAACGGCCTCCTGCTCAAAAAAATTTCTTAATATGTTTTCCTTTTAAGCATATAATTTGAGTAATGTGGAATTCGCGTTTTTAATATTTTTAACGTGAAGTACGTTAAATAAAACTTATTTTTTTTATTTTAAAATATTTTTTTATTGTATAAATATAAAATCAAGAAAATTTCAAATAATATTTGTCTTCTTACTTACTTCAACTTTTTAAATGTTTGTTTTGCCTTTATTTTCCCAGTGTGTTTTTTTTATTAAAATTTGTGTATTTAAGCTTATTTTTAATTTTAATCATTTATAATTTGTTTGTTTTTATTTTATTTTATTTCATTTGCTTTCTTCTGTTTTATCTAATTTTTCTTTTCCATTTTTCATTATTTTCTTCCGTTTTTTTATTATTCAAATTTCTTTTAATTTCTACATCATTTCCGAATTTCTCAAATTTCCCTCCTCAAAATTAAACTTTTAAGGCAGTAATTACAGTCTGCCTTCCGCATATGCAAATGAGTATGTATTAAGTACGCCAAACGTTACACAATTCAATATCAACACAATTAAATCGTAAAAGGCTGAGTAAAAATAAATTGCAGCCTTCACTGCTCGCAGCTACAAATGAGTGGACGCGGTTAATGTGGTTTTGAAATCATATCTCGTTGAAGCATCTCAGGCATATAGTTGCAAAGCAAAGCCGAGAATAAAAACCAAATTACACCGCACAATCGCAGATAGTGAAATAGTGAAACCAAACAACAACAAAGAGCGCCACAATTTGTGCCATGTAATCAGGATGCGTGTGAAAATAAATACGTATATTTTCTTGTCTATATGTGCACTTTTCGAATATAAAGGCAAAAAGTGCTCGCTTAAAAGCAGGTCAAAAAACAAGCCACACAAATTTTCATTCTCACACGCTGCACATTCGTTATGCCAACAGGTCGACATATGTACATAGGGATGAAACGATACGAGTAAATACCAGTACATACTCGATACTTTTTGTTCGATACCAAATAATTTTGGCATCGATACTTTTGAACCAAGTACTGAGTAGGTATCGAAAAACGAAAATACTCGTATCGAAACCCGATGCTAAGCCGAATTTTCTTTCGGAATTTTTTCCTCCACTTAGGCCTGCTTTATGGCTTTTTAAACGTCACCGATCTAAAACCAGTATGAAATGAACTTTCTTTAAGAGATATTTTTGCTTTTCTTGAATCAGGGAATCCATTTCGTGGTGGCAAAATAACAAAAACTCTATTCAAAATATATTTTTTAGCTGTTCCTAAGTCAAAAAGAAAAGGAAAAAGAAAAAGGAGGAACAATTTAAACTATCTATTTTTGAAAGTCATTATAAATGTCAAGGTAATTATTCTACCACCCGAGACTATTTTTCCTGAATAACCCATCTCAAAAGCTTCTAAACATCGTTACAGTTATTTCGCTATTCTTCTCGTTTGATTTTGTCAATTTTTTTCAAAAAGGGAAGACTGTGCGACGTATACATATAAGCTTTCTAAGAACTCACCATATAAAATCCGTTAATTTTTAACCGACTTCCAAAAAAGGAGGAGGTTATCAGTTCGTCGGAATCTTTTTTTTTTTTTTTTATGTATGTTACCACATAACTTTGGACCACGTCAACCGATTTCGATAATTCTCAGTGGATCATGAGATATATATATATATATTTTTTTTTTTTATATGAGAGTTGAAGTCGGTTTTTTTTTTGCTACAAATTACTTGTTATTATAAGAGATATAAGCCTGGAATTTTGTCAACTTATAAACTTTTATAGGATGATAAATTTATTCCATAAAAAATTCAATTTAATCCAGCTCATACGGAATACCTTCACAGCCAAAAGTACCGATACGAGTAGGTATCGATACTTTATATCCGATATTTTTCTCGTATCGATACTTTCTTACGATACTACTTTCAAGTAAAGGCCCTGCATGGTATCGTTTCATCCCTAGGTCGACAGCCAGGGTTGTTTGTGTGGGTTTTGTATATGTATACATGTATGCAACACTGTTTTGCAGCCGCAGCGTAATTAATTATACTAATTATCGCGTAATTCAAAGAGCAGCGCATGCAGCCAATCATCCAACGCAGGTGAAAGAAGGAGAGATGGCGCTGCTGCGGCGCGAAGTGAGCAAAGGGTCATACAAATTGTTGCTGTTGTGTTATAATTAAGCGACTTACCTTTGTTGTGTAGCCGATTTGTTTGTAGTGTTGTTTATTAGTGGTGGTGGGCCTGGTGCGAAGGCTCGGTTAGAGTGGGTTATTGGAGATGTCTATGTGAGCAAATTTTGAAGGGAGATGCGAGTCTGGCCTATTTTATGTTCCTTTCTTTTCCGGACTAATTCTAAGCATCCCTGACCTTCTGAAAATTTTCTACGGGCACATTTTTGCTTCCTTTCTCACTGGCACGCTATTCGCATCCATTCCAACCTGTCACCTTTTTGGTTACATTTCGAAATTCCTACATTGTTCACCTCTGCACGCATGCCTCTTTTGTGTTTAGGTTGTTGTGTGCACTCTTGTGTGTGTTGGTGTCAAATTTAACACTTGTAGCTGGTGACTGCAACCACAGTTATGGACGCATTGTAACTGTAAGCCATGGCCGAGGCACTCATACATACTTACTTTTTCATAGGTAAGCGCAGATGTGAGGCGTGTAGGCTTTTGTAAAATAGCTGCTTATTTTGTTGGTCATATGAAGTATGTATGTATGTATGTATGTACATTAGAGTGGTCCAAAAAAAGTAAGGTCGGAATTTTAATGCTACCACCCGCTAGGATTGTTCTATACCGAAAAAAAATATATCCCTGTCTTTTTAACCGACTTCAAAAAAATTAGAAGGTTATCAATGCGTCGGAATATTGTTTTTTTTTTTGTTATGTATGCGGCCGCATAACCTTCAACGGAAAGGTGTTACCTCAAAGGTGGTCCCTTACTAATTTCTTT
>NW_016172538.1:0-12966 GCF_001687245.7 Rhagoletis zephyria | reverse complement strand
TTCACTCAATTTCTCATGTACAGAATTATGTATACAATGAACTTAACAATAACTAAATCATAGCTGTAAAGATCAAACCATTTTTGTCACAGTGAGTTGAAATAAAGAATTTAACCAGAACGGTCACGCGTTTTAACTCCGCTGCGTTAGTAGATCCTAACATGGGTTATGGGCCCAGGTAGTGAAACCTGGTGTTTAATTCGTGAAAATTAAAATATAAAATAAATTGTAAAGACAAAGTGTTACATTATTTTATTAAATCGGTTTGTTTGCTTATCCGGTGTTAAAAGCAAGTGCGCGGTACAATGGCGAACGCGTTGGCAAATATTGAAAAGTTATGTGGAGATAACTATACTACGTGGTGCATCCAAATAAAAAGCTTGCTAATCACATTAGATTTGTGGTCTGCTGTGGTGGACGATCCTCCAGTAGCAGAGGAAGCAAAAGCAGCGTGGTTAATAAATGACAGAAAAGCTCTTGCAAATATAACGTTGAGCTGTAAGCCAAGTGAGCTTATACACATAAAAAATTGCGTTACCGCAAAAAGTGCTTGGGACGTTTTTAGCGGTCTTTACAAGTCAGACACGGCATGTCGAAAAGTTAATTTGTTTAAAAAATTAATTCGATTTAAATTTTCAAGTAACGGGAAATTTTCAGTTCAATTAAAAGAATTTTCTTGTATAATTGACGACTTGAAAGAAGTTGGTATAACGATGGAAGACGATTTCTTATCCATTTTGCTTTTATGTTCGCTACCCGACGAAATGGAGAATTTTGTCGTGGCAATCGAAAGTAGAGACACATTGCCAAAATTAGATAAACTCACAGCAAAAATATTAGAAGAAGAGCAAAGACATGGTGATAAGTGCAGCGGTGGAGAAATCGTTTTTTCGGCAAACGAAGTCAAGAGGCGTTACGGAGCTGGAAGCAGCAAAAATCATATAAACGGCAGCAGAGGTAGTGGCGGTGATGTTGGCATTGGCAGCGGAAAAGGTGGAAGCAGTGAAATCAGCGTAGGTGGTGGCAGAAGCGGCGGCAGCGGTAACGATAGCAGAAGCAGATACAGAAAAACCAACGATAATAGCAAGTATAGCAACGTAAAGTGTTTTCGTTGTGGGCGAAGAGGGCACATACGTTCCCAGTGCTCTTCTGCAGGCAACAACTCATTAGTAGATGAAAAGGCTTGGTCACTATTTGAAAAAGAGAGTGATTTCAGCGGTACGTGGATAATCGACAGCGGGGCAACGTCTCATATGATGCACTATTGGTTTGCAGAGTTGCATTAATTAGTAGTTCAACAGTTTTTAATATAATTTATTTTAGCTCAATCTAACAAATAAATAATTTAAAAACAATATTATTTGTTATACCTTATTTATTTATACATCTTTCCACCTATTTTGTATGTGGGTACCCGGGTACCTCAGTTGGACTATTCGTTTACATTTCTTCAAATTCAAAGTTTTCTGGGCTGAAAAGAAATATAAAATATTTTAAATACATTTATATGTGTAAAATCAGTCAAATCGTGGGGATCCGCGAGGATTTTAAAAAATTATTCCAAGAAAAAAAGTTATTTGATACAATATGTGTCGGTGTGTAACCGGGGGTACCCGATTGGGCACACAAAGTTTAAGCAATTCAAGCTGAATATTGAAGCTGTAATAGATGACAGACACAGACTACCAATTTCTTCAGTTATTTATCTCCTGAGGATATACTAGATTTGGATATAGTATAGACACATTTGCTGGAAAAAAGTAGTTAACATTTTTGCCGCTCAAATATCGATCATTTACTTCAATAGTGATATAACTCAAAAACGCTAAGCTCGGGAAAAGCGACTTTGAAGTTTTGAATTTACATATCGTTACATTAATTCCAAAGGCCTTAACTAACACTTTTGCGTTTTTCACAGATTTTGGTAGGATGTATTAAAATAAGCCTTTAATAAAAAAATTGAAGTGTTAGTATCAAAAACAACGGAGTTACATTAAACTTTTCAAAAAGCCGTACCTGTATTTCATACTCATTTTATAATGTTTTTTTTTTTGCTTCTCCTGTAAAATGAAAAACATGTTGGTTATTTAGGGCCTTTGTGAATTAAAGTGGCGATATATTGCTATACTAAAAATGAATACATATTTTGTACTATTTTCTTGTTTTTTCAATTAATTTATTATTTTTCTATTTAAATTTTTAAATTTTGTTGTTTAACAAAGTTTTATTTACTTCACTTTGTTTAAGAAAAATATATATATTTTTTATTTTAATTTTTTTACTTCCATTTTTAATTTAATTTTCTTTTACTAATTAGCTTTTATTACTTAAAAGGAAAAATATCTCTATTTTTCAGTTTTAATTTAATTTTTAAAGAACTTAGTGCTAAAAGGCGAACAGCATTACATTAAGACCTCATCTTTAGCAGATTTCTCAATAAGTTTTTCGAAAGACAGTTAAGAGCTTTCAACATAGTTGCCAGAATTTGCAATTGTTTTACGAAAGCCTTTGATTTGAGTTGAAAGACAGTTGCCAGATTTGCCGGATTAATAACTCTAAGGTGTGCTTCGGATATTCTTAATCAGATTTCAATCTTCGCCTCTGCATAATTATCGTCACGTCTTTATGCTTCTCTTTGATCCTTCTTTCCACTTGTTTGCTTATTATCGCTCCGTTATCCTTCGCCTATTTAGTAGTGACGCTGCACTTTTCTTATTACTAGATATTCCTGCGCGGACGCAAAAGGCCAATGGATATGAAATTTCACTTCACGTATTTGCATTGTATTGTATCCATGCAGTTTGAACTTGCTTTTGTAAGTAAAGAAAGTTATCGTAGTCTTATGACAGCTGCAATAGATGTCACAGACTGTCAGTTTGTTCAGATATTTATCTCCCGAGGATATACTATCTAAAGTTGAATATGGACACATTTGCTGTAAAAAAGTAGTTATATATTTGGCACTCACTTATGTTGTTAAGTATCTTGCAATGCTTCTTCCTCTAATATGGGGCGCTTTTTAATGTTACACAAACGAAGGAACATACTATTTTATGACGCCGCCCATCGGTTAAGTGTATTTTTTTGAGAATCATGTCAGGCTGTTATTCGCATTCGATAGCTTACTGGGGGTGCTGCTAGTTTGTTTGTGCGAGTGCTAGTATGTTTGCGCAAACACGTTTGATTCGAAACGCTTGTTGGCCCCTTGTCATTTGTCAAATGTAAATTGCTCATTTGCCCGCAATCATCTCATATCAGCAGGACATGACGAAGCAATTTCCCATGTGCTTTCCTGGCTTCATCGATTTATGATGCTTAGCTAAATATACAGCTACGAATACCCGTACATGCAAGATGACACTGAGGTTCAATCTATGGCAGCAAAAGACGCTTGACTACACCATCGTTGTGTAATTATTTATCAAAAGTATGGATGCACAGGTAATAAGGTACATACTTAAGTAACTACTTATAAGAGCACCATTGCTTTTTGGTTTTGTTTTAGTGAAGTCAACTGGTTTGGTGGCTTACATAGCTTGCTAAATTGGTAATATGATGCTCAGGAACAAGTCATTCAGTTCATGGCCCAATCAATCAAATTGAGAACTTTAAACTTCGACATGAACCAGAAAAGAATACAATACATACATATGCACAAGTATGTATGTGAAGTGTGACACTGTGGTTTAGTGCTTGAGGTTCAGAATGAATATTCAATATACGTATGTATATATGTGCGAGCAAAAGCAGTCGGACTGTGCAGAATGTGGTTCCGAAAAGAAAGCCTTTTTATTATTTTACCTCCCTTTTATTAGCTCGGGATGTAACTATGTAATATTGATGCGCCTAAAAGATGCAGCGATTTCTATTCTCAAGTCACATACCTGATGACAGTAGGAATAGAAATTATAATAGCGAGGTTTTAGTTTTTTATACTATACATTTTTATTAGGTAATGATTTCTTCAAGAGAAATTTGAGGCACATTTAAATTCCGTATGAAAAGTTAGTAAATATCTATAGGTGGTGAAAACTTCACTGCTTAAATGAGCATTTTTTAACGCTTTGACTTTAGCGAGTAACACTGAACGAGAATAAAATACTCTACAAAGCTCTCCGCCTATATAAAACGAATTATAGACTTAACGTTTTTGTACCTACTTCTCTGTAGAAAAATAACTGTGCTATATGTGCATTTTGAAAGAAACCAAGTCCGACTGGGAATAATTGATGAGGTTTTTGTGCAGTAGTTTCTGTAGTTTATGTGCATTAGGGTGGTCGAAACATGCATGAGAAATAAGTAAAGTTCGAATTTTAATGCTCTCATCTCCTAGGATTATTGAGATAATAAAATATTTCGAATTCCCTCAGAGCGCTGAAAGTTTTCCATGTATTTTTTATGGGGAAAAAACAATAGGGGTCCGCACGATCCGGTGCATACCCAGCAAAAAATCGGTAATCGCTTTTAGTGGTAACGTGTTCTAGCAGGCATAGCGTTATAATGCCTTCAAATTTTTTCGCTTCTTTTAGGCATTGCCAAGTAGAATGTCCTACAATATTTTATTTAATTCGCTTCTTTGTTTCATTTCGGGGAATGCAAAGTAGAATGTCCTACAATATTTTATTTCTTTCGCTTCTTTGCTTCATTTCAGGGAATGCAAAGTAGAATGTCCTACAATATTTTTTTTTATTTCGCTTCTTTGCTTCATTTCATGGAATGCAAAGTAGAATGTTGCATCGTAGCCAGCTGAAAAATAGAATGAATATCCAAAAATTCTTTTTATACTGTTACTTTCTGTGGAAATTTGTCTCGCATAAAAATCATGTTTTGCTTTGTTCAATTTGTAGCGAAGTTGAAGTCAGTCAATGAAGTGAAGTGCAAGAGTGTGGAAGTACAATTTTAAGCTTAATTAAATATGCATGTATGTTCATACCGATTTTTAAGTAAAATCTAAATACCTAAATACATACATATGTATGTATAAAAACTGATTTATACAAAATTGTATTAATCTTAATCTTTTAAGACATCTTCTGATTTCAATTTAATGGAAATAAGTATGTACTTATCTGGGCATTCTACATTAGTTTCTCTGTAAGGCATTCTTTGTTCCTTCTCTGGATTCTGTTTATCCATGCGTTCTCCCTTCGTTTGAAGGTAATGCTGCGGGTAAGGGCTTACCTCCAATGACATGCCCATGTTAAAATAAGGCCTTCTTGAAGCGAAAGGGTAAGCGATTCCCATCGCCTAGCTCGTTTCTACTTTCGTTTCTGTGGTAATCGTGTTTTTTGCTGGGTCCCATCTCCTAGCTCGTTTCCACTTTCGTTTCTGTGGTAATCGTGTTTTTTGCTGGGTACTGTCAAGCATGGTGGAATATCGATTTCAACACAATCTTACATTTTAATATTCCATCCCTGGTTTGTAGTAATGTACATTAGACCGTACCAGTGAAAATAGTTCGCCGTACACCCCTGGGTATAAAATATTTTTGCAAGAATTTTTTTTTTTGCCGAAGGTTTATATTTAAATACATACATATCTTCAGTATTCACAGCCGGATTTTAATGTATGATATGTCGATGTTTTTATCTTGAGGAGAAAATGTTTTTGTTCCAAAATTCAGTGAACTCATGTACCCCGTGCTGGTACTTACCCACCAGATCTTGGTTCTTATGACCCTAAAACTATGTTCACATATCAATATTATCTCAATCAAAGCTAGTTTTTTAATCACCCCGTTTACACAGGCAAATCTCAGATTATTAGCCGTCAAATTTGTTGTGCTTGTTATTCCCACATCTCAAGGAAAATTTATGTTTCTTCTCTGTGCCACCGTGATCACGTTTTTCTGCTATAATAAGCAATACAAATATATTTTAACTTAACATTTTATTAAAAATACCTTTACAAACCTCTTTTACTTGCTAGCGTACATTTTTGTTTACTTTTACATTTGGCATTTCTCCTCTCTTTCGCAAAAACAATCGATAAAACTAGGATGGACACCGAAAAGTTATCGGTTAAATCTGAGATTATTTTATAATTACAGATTAACAAGGGACGAATTTTATACGGCTAATCTCTTGTTATAATTACAGATTAGGGTGTTAAGCTCGAAAATGAGGATAATCTACTTATATGTGAACCTAGTATAACGTACCACCCGAATGCCAGTAAATTAAAGCTATCCAAAAATTATTAAAATTTTGCTGAGGATGTTATTTGATTATTCAGTAGAACTTTTTTCGAAATATTTCTTGCCACTGTCATACTGACCCCCTAGGTTTGGCCAAAAATATATATTTTTTTCGTAGTTACCTTTCGTAAGGTGGTACGGTCTAATGTGCATGTATGTTATACATACAAATATATTTCTTTCTCTAACTCAGTGCCTTTGAATAATATAAAATTGCGATAGCATATTAATAAAATCAATTTAGTAAAATTAAACCGCTGTAATCCAATATCATTCATGGAAATATGCAAACGTAAGCAGTATATGCATATACACATGTATGCATAGCTGTGCATACATATTTGTTTACATACATACATATACACTCGACTACAAATACGAAATGTGCAAATGATTTCTCGATTTATTTCATTATTATTAATTGAAAGTGGAATTTTAATGTAGCCATTGAAATGTGTCGACAATGCTTACATATATGTATTTTTGTACATACTTACCTACCACCTTTGTACATGCTTTCACATAAGCCCTCGCGTGTTTAATTGTGCTGGCGGTTTTAATTGCAACATGAAATGCTTCATTACACATAATGCCTGAAAGTAATCTTAAGTTTTTTAGTGCATTTTTCATTAGCAGAATGAATGTGCCAGCTTTTGTTATACATACATACATATGTAGTTAACGTTATTGTTGTTGCACATGTCAGTGGCATTAAATGAGCAGTCAGAGAATTTATACTATTTGCAGCTATAGTAGTAAATACTTATGTAAGAATACGAGTAGCATAAATGAAAAATGTGAAATGGCATCCGTAGTCCGAATGTCCGCCTGAACACCAAACATATTTTTTTTTGCACTGATCTAACTTTATCTATTTACACCCTTGGCCATAATAATAGGTTCACTACATTTTGTATTGACTATTTTCGTTTGTTTATTTAATATGCATTATTTAAAAAAAAAAAATTCAAATTGAAAAAAATTGTCGGTCACCAACAGGATTTTGTTAGCAACTTCAAGCTTATCTTTTAATGTTATAAAATTTAATGCGCTATAAAATTGCATACCCAAAAATTTTCAAAATGTTTTGAATAAAAATGTGAAATTTTGTTGATAATTTGTTAAATTTTTATAATTTTTGTGCAAAGATTAAAATATGTTATTATATCGACAGCTGACTGGTAAATCAACCTGTCTGAAACGCCGGTTCCAAAAACGCCCTACCTCAACATCTTTTCAATATATCTTTAGTTGAAATATGGTGTTTTTGAATCGGAAGCTTCAACCAAATTGTGAAGTAGGGCGTTTGAACCGGCTGCCGAGATAGGTCGATCGTCCACTCAGCCGTCGATATGGTGTTTGTTATGTATACTCGCATAATGAGTTAGACTATTCTAAAATTTATTAAACATTAAACAAACGAGGACATAGTAGTCAAAAGTGTCCAAAATGTTGTATACGTACCTATTGTTGTGACCAGCAGCGTGTATACATATATGTAGTACATACATATGTGTTTGCGTACGCCAGCAAGCTGGCTTCCGAGTAGTTGTACGTTGAATTAATTGCACTACACCATTAGCGCACACAAGGGGTGACTTTTGGGGTTCAAACACCCCCTAAAGCTAATAACCTCAAATACAAACTGTATCTTAAAGCTAAGAATCCAGCTCTCAAGGAAATTATAAGAAATATTTATTATAATTTCTGTTCCTTAAAAAGGCGCTTTGCTTTTGCTGTAAATTTGATGAGGAAATAAATATACGAGCATTTTTTTCTTGAGAGCTGCAAACTGATTTATGAAAATTTGGTAGAAGAAAATTTNAAAAAAATTAGAAATCGTGAAAAATCACCATCTCTATCGAAAGCCAGAAACCAGAAATCGATAAAAGGAACATAAAAGTACAAAAATTCATGGAATCAATAAATTTATTTTTACTAAATCTTTTTGAAATTTTCTTATTAGGTACTTTTGAAAGTTGAGCGCATCTTATAGAACTTTTTATTAATCAAGTAGTTTTTAAGGAAAGAACACAACCGACTTCAATTCTCATATACAAATTTAGGGGTACCGTTAATTTCTTCATGATCCAAACATCGGATCTTTAAACCAAATTACGGGACGACCCTTGAGGTACCATCTTTCCAATAAAAAAAGGATTATTGAAATCGGTTCACGTGGTAAAAAAGTTATGTATTCCGGCGAATTGATAACCTTGATAACCTCCCCTTTTTTGAAGTCGGTTAAAAGTGTTTGAGTTCTGTTAATCTTATGTAAATAAGGTGCAGTTTATGAATTTTAAAACGTTTATTTATTTATTACATACTGTACATAAAACTTGCATAAATGTATTTTAAAGAGCTTATTATCAAGCAAATTTTCAGTATTTTCCGGTGATATATCTTCAGAAATATAAAACCCCCCCTAAAATATATTCCTGGGTGCGCCCCTGCACTACACAGATACATAAATAAATATGTTTAAGTATACATATGTGTTTAAGGATCGTGTGAATTTTATTTATTGGACATAGCTGTCCACATTCCCACCCGCGTTGGTAGGTAAGAAGCAGTGAGTGAGATAGTAGGAAGAAAATTTTGATCTTCTTTAATTGCAAAAAGATTTTGAACGACGGTGTGCTTGCACATAAAAGGCCGTCAATTATTCTTCAAGCGTAAGAGAGCAATTAAGACAATAAATAAAATTTTTCGGAATCTGATTTCAGGACAGCAGGTTTGAATGTGTATAATAAGGCTAAGGATAAAAAAAAAAATAACACTCGTACTTTGGCATTTGTATGCCGTAAAGCCACTAGAAATATGCTCAGCAAAGTGCATTTTGGAGTCGGCAATAACTGGAGGCTCAAAATACAGCTTTATTATAAATTGAAGGAAAAGCTCGGCCGCGTACTTCACAGCAAGAACATCAGTTTTTTAGTTGAAATTTACTAAATATCTCTTTAAGAGATTATAAAAGATTTGAAAATTTTAATGGTTTACCCTTTAGTTTGGCTGGTCTATTAAAAAAGCCCAGCGGAATGTGGGCGCACCCAGATAAGGGCTCAGATAAATATGTGCTTATTTAATGTGATATATGAAAATATTTGATAGATTCACATTCCTTGAATATTATTACTGCCGCGTATCCCGTAGGTATCCGGAATCCGACCAATCGGTTTTTTCTGTTATCTGGCTAAATTTTAGCCAGTAGCCGGCCGGATTTCGATTATAAAAGATTTAATTTAAGAATCTAGTACACAATTTTTTTTTGGTGTTTTTATAATCAAGTTTGATTTATCTAATTAGTAATTAAAGTTAACAATTTACATATTTTTCACTATGAAAAGATGCATTTCTGAATTATCGGGCAACAACCTATTTCTATTTTCAAAATAAACTATTCTCGACGTGCTACACTGAAAATAAAATCTGCGTAAATATAACGAAAAGTTGCGTACATCTAACAAAATTTTTCGTAATTTTGAGCCACGAAAATTTTCGTTGATTTTACAAAACCGTTTTCATACATATGTACATACTGCCAAAATATGAGACATAAGATCTTGAGTATATTTTACCAATATATTCGTACTATTTACTAACGAGTTTCGTACTATTTAAATACTAAAGAATTTCGTGCTATTTCTTGTTTTTTTTTTTACGAAATTTTTGTAAAATGCACAAAAATAATTCGTAAACACTGCACTTGTCTCGTAGAATGCGCGATTGCTTTCATTCTCCACACTGTAAAAACATGGTACGAAATTTTTTTCGTAGCACTTTTACGAAATTTTATTTTCAGTGTAGCTGTAAATATTTCTCCATTTCTAAATCGTTGCCTTTTTAACCGACTTCCAAAAAAGGAGGAGGTTATCAGTTCGTCGGAATATTTTTTTTTGAAATTTTTATTTTTTTTTATGTATGTTACCGCATATCTTTGGACCACATCAACCGATTTGGACAATTTTGCAACGGAAAGGTAGTGTCTCAGAGATGTTCCCATACTAATTTGGTTAAGATCCGATCAGTGGATCATGAGATATATATATATATATTTTTTTTTATATGAGAGTTGAAGTCGGTTTTTTTTTTTGCTAATAATAATTTGCCAATAGAAGCTTTTGCTAGGGTTCGGCATTTTGTGTCTATTTTAACTGGTTCCTCCATTCTAACAAGTGCCCTACTTACTAGCCCCTTAGCTGCAAAAGTACTCTTGCACCGCCAATACATAAACGCATGTAGATATTTTTACTAAGTTTTGACGCTCTGTGGTGGTGACTCTGTAAATGCATAGCAAAATATGCTTCAATACTTTGCTTACATCTTCGCTTGAATCTAAAATGGATATGTACGTATAAGTATTTAAAACACAAGTTGATTGAAAATAAGATACGACAAACTGGAATTCAATCAGAGGTTCGAATGTACAAATACGAGTATGTATTATGTACATAGTACATATGTATCTGCTGCAGCAGTGGCTGGAGTTGCTTCGAGCAGATGTGCTTAAATAAAAGTTAATTTGCTAAATAAACGTTAATTAAACCCGATGTAATGGTAAACCGCATTAGAAAGTACATACACATACTTTTAAATGTATATATATACATATATACATTTATATATATATATACATATTGTATATGCACATAGCAAAAATAATTTCATGTGCACACAATTTCATGCAATTTGCACTCGGCTACACATCAACCACACAGCTGCAGTCAATATATTAACCGCAAAATTTCAAAAATCATCCAACAAAACGAAATGAGAAACACATCAAGCAGTTAGGCGGCATCGCAGTCCGTGTACGCATCTACATAGATGTAGTGCATGAAATATTGCTGCAGGATTAAAATGCAATCATAGCGTTAAGTAGGTGTTAAGTAGGTTGGACGTTGGCGTTGAAAGCTATAAAAGTGGGCGTAATTGACTAAATAGTAGGAAGCGGGGAAGTTGACGGACGTGGAGCGTATACGTAATCTTCTCATGCATGTATGTAGGTACAAACATATTTACAGTTGGTGTCAAATGTTAGTGTACACCTTGTTCTAGTATTGATAATATTCACAATTATTTTAATGGAAATTTTTTTTCATTAATTATTTAAGAAAATAGAGTTCATTCTATAATATTTAATAAATATTATTTATAAACCATATAAATCAAAGTTTCACACCTTATATAATTTTCACGAGAATTAAAAAAATTTCCATACAAATTTCAAAATTTTATTCAGAATTTCTAGACAAGTGTCGATTTAGCAGTTTTGAAGATCACTAAATTTGGCTAAAAATTACTGTCGATTTTTTGGAATTTTTTTTTTCTGGAATTCTGAAAAAAGAATTTTTTAAATTTCGATGGAAATTTGTTGCATTTTTGTGAACTTTGTATAAAGTGTGAAACTTTGATTTATATATTTTATATCCAGAGTTCATATATATTTTCATAAATAATAAATATTAGATAATAATAAATAAATAATATTAGAACAAGGTGTACACTAACATTTGATACCGACTGTACATATACATAAGTATGTAAGAACAGTAAGATGCCTCACGAGAAAATGTTTGAAATCACAAAATCTGGTCCATTTTATAAGTCCCACCAAATATTTTAGCTTAATTCGGTAATATTTAGCTGCAGATCATTGAAAATGTCTCTTAACATCGCTATTTTCATCATAAATTTTTTATTAAAAAGTCTCTTTTCACAAAAGTAAGCTCAGACGGGCTTTTTAAAATTATTTGAAAAATTTTTCAAGAAGCTCAACATAAGTAATCTTTAAGCAGTTGACTTCATCTACCTAAGGATGCACACATAGAACAACAATTACCCGCTAGACTAAAAAGTAGAATCCGTTAACACGTACCTGACTAAGAACCAACCACGATTGGCACGGCTATAAATAAAGACGGCCAACCAGAAACTATTCACAATGAAAAATTACATTGAAGGTGGCAAAACGCCGAAACTGGTTTGTCTCCAAACTAAATTTGGCAATGAATGATGTAAAATCATCATATTCCTACCCTGTCGGAAACACCAACAACGAAAATGCGAATAAGTTATTGTATAGTACTTAAGTTTTGAGTGATTACCTTGTCAAACTATCAATAAAAATGCAAACAATTAGCAGTTAACAACATATAAATACCTATATACATTTGTAGAGTAGCAAATCTAATATTGCACGAGATGAAATGTTTCCACCTACTAAACATCAACACCAGTTTGTAATCATCGCCCCCCCTTCCGATGTCATAAACCACAAAACTTGACATAATCCAACGACAAACCGGCAAACAAACGCCTCTCGCGCTTTTGGATACTTGTTTGTCAAAATGCTAGCGCGCATTCAATCACAGTTACACCTCCATCTGATCTAACCACAACACACGTGCCTCACTTGACATTTTGAATGTTTTGAATGTGTCTTCATCAACACTGCTTGAAACGTTTAGGTATGGCTGTGAAGAAAAAAATCATACTCATCAGCATTTTCTCCACTGCGGAATTAGTTCGCTTGACTGCACAATTACAGTAACAAAATACATAAAACATAGCATATACACACATATTGGTTAATATGAAACAGCAGTGCAAAAAATAACAGATGTTGTTATGGATTGCATGTGGACATCGGCGTAGCCAGAATGAAATTTAGGGGCGGGCGCTGGAGACTATTAAGCTGGCATTTCAGGGTACTACTTATATACATATATATATATAAGGAAAATTTTAAAGTTAGGGGGGGCTCGAGC
>NW_016172536.1:0-12967 GCF_001687245.7 Rhagoletis zephyria | reverse complement strand
CAAGTCCACAGGAGTCGTTGTGCTCATTTAAATAATATTCGCATATACATATGTACAGGCGCTTCCAACACGCGCGCATACATACATACGTACACTTACTTCCATTCACATGCTTTTGTTTGTTCTGTGTGTGTGTGTGTGTTTTGCTGCAGTTATTGTAGCCATTGTAGCGGACACATGTGGCAGTAATGTGCTTTATTTCTGCGTCGAACACGTCGAGCGCGTCGACTTTAAGCCACAAGTGCAACGGAAAACCAAACGAATAAAATATGAATAAAGGCAATAAAAACAATAACAATCACAATTACAACAACAAATGCCAGCATGCAACTTCATTTCGAANAGCAATAAAAACAATAACAAGCACAATTACAACAACAAATGCCAGCATGCAACTTCATTTCGAATTAATCACTACATAAGCGCCATAAGAGTGCCATAAGAGTGCCCCAGCATTGTGTGGCAAGTGTCAGCAAGTCGGCGTAGATGCAATTTCATACAATATTTAAATGCATAAATATTCATGTGGCACGAACTTCAACTTGCCACAGATTGAAAATACTATTACATGCAAGTATGTATGTGTGAGTTCAGTAAGTGGCTATGGCATGTGGCATGTGGCAAGTGTTAAGTGGCAACTGAGTTCAAGTAAACATCATTGACACTTTTGCCACGCCACCGCCACGCCACGTAGACACCCGCAAATATCTCTTTCAGACGCTGTTTATTGGCTTGTTCATCTTGCATATGGGACAATATCATCTCTTAGTTCATTTGTATATGTCGCATGCTGCGCGCGACAGCTGTTCATGATGATATTAAGAATAATTAATGAATCCATCAACATTATCATCATTTAAAGCTGCACTTTGCACTCGACACAAAAGTTGCACAGTGAGCCTATGAAACAGACAAGCACGCGTGTGCCTAACTTTGCCTGCATGCATGTGTGTGTGTGAGTGTGCATTTTAACTGCACTTACACCACCGCATATTGGCCTCATTACACGCTGTAGTGCTCCACTTGAATAGGCTCTACGCCATACCGACCTGGGGTTGTTCGCGTTGTGGTTGTGGTTCAACGAGCTTACATTCATACTTGCAGAATACATATGTACATATGTATGTATGTTTGTATATATGTATGAGGGAGCTTGGGCGAATGAGTACCGTGAATGGTCGGTACGCTGTAAAATATTTGTATTTGTAAATATAAATATTCAATGAAGTGCAGATCTCTACTAATAATTGCATTCAAAATCAGATCGACACCAAAAAAAATTTTAAAAATTTCGATAACAAAATCAATAGAAATATCGATTACAAAATCGATAAAAATATCAATCCCAAAATCGATAGCAAAGTCGGTAAAACCGATTATTATATCGATAACTTCTTCATTGGCGCTGTAACCGCCTAAGCGAAATACGTTACTTTTATCGGTATCCTTATCCTCTTCTTCTTCTTAATATCTATCCTTATTTTTAGCTTTATGTTTATTATTTTCTTCATCTACATAAATATTTCCCTCACCTAGTGTGTTTAAATTTACCTTAATCTCAATTTTTGTCTTATCTTTACGCATATTTGTTTTTGGTTTTATTTTCACCTTTGCCTTTATCCCTTTCTTCATCTACGTACGCACTTACCTTTACCTTCATTCTTGTATTGGTTTTTATCTAAGTCTTATTATTTAACCTTTTATTAGCAAGTTTTTGTTAAATTAATTCCCTATGCATACACTCAAGAAGCATTTGTTTCAGCCCCAACCATTTCCGTTGCACCATTTCCGTGTGCAATATCCGTTGAATTTGGCAATTTACTCCCAACCAATCAACCGCCGCTAAGGAAGTTTCACTTAAAAAAAAATAACATCGAGAGCGTAATTCAAATACTCGTATAAGTAGTTGAGAGGAGGAAAGGGTTAGCTTCCTGTAAAACTATGAGAAACTCTTGTGCAAACTAAANGGTTAGCTTCCTGTAAAACTATGAGAAACTCTTGTGCAAACTAAACGAAAATACCTTGCAGGAAAAAGTACTGGTGCTTTACATATTACCTACCGGTAATAAAGGGAACATACCGGCCTTAGTTCCGGTTCTTATGTATGAAAACGACCGGCAACTTTAACATGCGGTTGTCAATGGAGGTGTGCGATCGCCACCATATAGAGTATTTTGGGGCAGAACTGTTATAACCTGTGAGAACCAAATTCCAACGGTTCTGCCCGCTTTTAATCTTGCTAGCGCCCTACTTTAGCTGTTCAACCGGCTTGTTTCGGCCGACCATCCCCTGCATAACCAGGGTCTACCAACTGACGCGGTGGGATAAATAACAACCCGTTTGCCTGAAGAGTAGGTAAACGAAATTATTACCGACGTTGTCACGGAAACCCTGCAGCAATCACTGGTAGCGCTGAATGCAGGAAACCACGGGCCAAGGAAATGCTGGATCAGCTGTTATGCTTACATATGTCTTGCTACGCTATGAAGAAGTCAACTGAAATCTTTGGTGGCTACTATATTTCGAAAACCGAAAACCGGAGGGTGTCTCTATAATAAGACCCATGGCGTCTATTGCAAGTATACTGAAGATTCAAACTTCATCTGCTACCGCAAGGGACTTAAGTGCATTAGGATCACAAATAACAAGATTATGGATTAAAGCAGCTCCTTGTATAGTAAAAGTTTCGAGTCATTCTCTGAGAAAGATCTCGGAAAATAATTAAGCGAATTGAGTGTATGGCAAAGAGAAGCCATTAAAAGGCAAACCACATTCCGTATCGTTCCTAAGCAACCAAACGTCGATGGCTCCACTTTTATCACTTAACTTTCTAACAGAAAAAAACCGACGTGTTTGAGAGTTTGTTTGAAATTGCTCCCAAGTACTAGTTTGTTATTCAGCTTGAAAATTCGGCATGTGACAGTCTGTGACCAGATATAGATCCAGGTCGTTCCAGTTACCTAGATCCGACTGCCAGGGGAACAGGGTCTTGGTGGTTTAAGCGGACCTCTCAGGGAGCGTTTCCCCACACCGTAAGGAACCCATTTTAATTTTGATCACAAACATTGAAACATCGCAATCTTTCTAAAGTCTTCTTGAAGTCCCAATTGTCAAAATGCAGGCCGTTCGCTAAGAAGGTACTGAATGAGTTCTGGCTTCATTCCTTCAGTTCTCACAAAAGCGCAACATTTTTCGCAGTGCATTCGGCTTAAACATATGGAGCAGCCCACATGACCGACCCCAAAACATCAGAGTAGCTAACTGACTTACAAACTGACTGACAGACAAACTCGTTGGGATGCTGTCAACGCCAGCCAGCATCCCCTCGACCAGCGTAATTTTGTTGCATATTTCACACCAGAGGCGAATGGAGCGCCAAGCAGCTATGCCAAAGTAGGAGACTGGAAGGATATGCAGCAAAGTGCGCGAGGTGAGGTGTATGGTACATGTCAATATGTATGTCTACCATACATATGTAGTTACATAAATGAATGAATAAAATATGCAGATATGCTAGGCATGATGAAAGGCAAATATCAAAACTAGGCGGCTAAGGGGAAGAAACTGGTGGACGAGCGAGAAAACAAGAGCAAACGGAGAGGGGGTTGTGAAGCCATGCTGATGTGGACTTACATTATTTTCATATACATACATGTACATATGTATATTTACAAACAAATGTATACATACTTGATGATGTGTGCTGCTGACACAATTCAAGCTTGCTGTGGCTTAAATTATCCATTATCCACCCTACACCCTACACCCAACCAGAAACAGTAACATTTGCATTCATTTCATTGTTGTTGGTTGTGCATTGTTTATACAATATAATATGCATATATCAGAATGCAGTGCCAAAATGCAACAATAACAATAAGAAAAGTGGGGCATATGTAGAACAGCCCAACGAAGTTAACGAAGAAGGCAATGTAGGCAATGTGAGCTCGAAAACCCAAATGGAAAGTAAATTTGAAATACAAAAATAAAGCGTAAAATAAAACCAAATGTCAGCGAGTGGGGTAAACGAACGAAAGCGTAAAAAAGAATTTCATAAAATATGTGCAAATGATGAATGGAAAAATGCATAACTCACAGCTGGAAAAAGATATTTGGAGATTAAATAAAGCATCACTTCAGAGTAGCTGCTGCTGGCCCAATGATATGTTGCAAGCATACATATACATGTAAATATGTTATTTGTAAGTGTTTATCTGCTTGTTCTGAAGCCAGTGGGTGATTATGATTAATATCCAACATATTAACGACAGTGACAGCTGAATCGCTAGTAGTCAATTTAATGTTTGCAGGGAATCCCCCCTAAGCTTATGGAGTGTGTTGAAGGTACGAATACTTATTTATATAATGCCCGTAAGTACTCTTATGGCTATGCCTTTGTGCTTCAATACATAGGCTTAAGTGATGACATTCGTTAGATATGAGTATGAAACGATCACTCAGTGCCACATATGTAAGAAGTAATGCAACTAAATGAGGTGAAGTGTCGTCTGCTCAAGCTGGTAAGCAGGAAGCGCGCGCTTCAAAACTCATTGCTGCAATGTGCGGTGTGGGTGTGCTTGTAGGCATTTAATATTCATTGAAAAAAATTTCGCTAGGCAATCTAATGAAAGAAGAAAATGGGGAAGAAATATGCTGCGCTGGAGATGACGCGAATGAAAGAAAGCACTAAAGGGTTTGTTTGCAGCCGTAAGGTGAAAAAATGGAGCATGATTGAATATAATGAGAGCACTTACTATTATTATAACAAATGTAATAATCTTTAATCGAAAACAGTGGCTTTAAATTTACTTATATAAATTAGTAAGTATTTTTGATTTGAAACCTTTTCTATTAAGCCTATAAACGATTTTAGCAAAACAAAAACCAAATAAGTACGATTTGAAGAATCCAATGAATTTGACAGCGGACTCGTTATAAACTACCATAAACACTCATTCGACGAAATGGAGGTGGAAATTCCAGGTGGATCAAAAGTAAAAGTTTGTCAAAAAGCTTTTGAACAGGGAAAAAATGTCATCATTTCCTCTTTCCTTTTGATATTTGTAATATCTATACCAATTTCACTATTCTACTGTAACCAATACAGGGTGCTCAATGACCTTGAAATGCGCTACTGGATCGCTGTGGAAACTAGCAAAAATATTGTTTATTTTTATAAAAAGCTACTGTTGCCATGACAACTGAAGCTTGTGATATTTTTTTAGATAATTTAAATTGAAATATTCTTAGGTTGCTTAACCAAGTGTTTGATTAGAGTATGTACGCAATACTTCTAGATAAAATATGAGCATAACTCTAATTTTAGTACTTGAAAACGTAAAGTTTGGTAGCCAGCACTCTTTGGCAAGAGAAAAAATTTTAGAAGGTGCCCAAACCCTATCTCGAAAACGGTTTTTGGACCACTTTAATCTAGAAGTCTGGGAAAATGGTTCCGCTCCTCTTGTCCCAGATGTGTTCTTTGGTATACAGAAGGAGGTTGGTTAGTGAAGGAGGACAGAACTGGTGCGGGTGTCTATGGGGGTCGTCACTAGAATTTCTATTGCCGGGGTGCCATAAACTGGACTTTGTGCTGGATTAGACCTTTAAAAAAGTTTGAAAGATGCCTTTCTAGTTTTCTTTTCCGACAACCAACGGCTAGGGTGGAGGGTCTAAAAAGACGTCTGATGAGATGTTGTGATCATCCGACAAAGCAGTTATTTATATCCTCAGACTTTGTTGCTTTTTTTCATAAGTATTTCCAAAAAGCAAATAGTGATATACCTATACATACATACATAAGTAGCTAAGTCCAACAAGTAGTAACTTCACGACCTGCACCCTGCTGACTGGTTGACGTATTTTAAACTCGGTTTTCTTTTATCTAAATATCTTCCTAGTAAAAAAAGTACATAGATACATTTAAGATGGTATTCTAGTAATTTTTGATTGCTAAAATAACTTATCACTGCGCCTTTAACGTGGCATACATTCGTTACATACATATGTATGATATCATTGCATCAAATTTAATTCTGTTCCTCTTCATCTAACTGAACAAAAATTTGCAAATTACATTTCAAGCTTGCGAGCCATTCAAACCCCTTAGGCACTATGCTTGCCACCCCCGTGGTTGATTAACTAATGCATTGCGTAGCGAAAGTTTGCAAACTCGGGCAGAGAATTCCAAGCAAGCACACACACACACACACACACACGCGCGCGCGGCATATACATACATCATACCTACACATTCGTATAAAATGAAAGCAATGCTCGAATGTGGCAGCCTCAGCGCTGGGGCAAATATGTCATTATGACACGAGTGACACCAAAGTGCAGGTCATAGCACATCAGCGAGCAAAGTGGCAGCATCATGCCATGCCGCCCAGACCAAAAGCCACCCACCCGCACGCCAAACTTGACGAGGGTTCATATAACACAAAGACAGCNCATATAACACAAAGACAGCTGAAACTGCTGGCGGCGGGTAATAGCGTAGTTTGCCAACTACGTACTGCTATAAGTAATCAGCGAGTCAGCGTGTAGGAGGATGAGTGAGCGAGCGAGCGAATTGCTAGTCATTTCCATAAGCCACACGGCGGAAGCTCTAATAAACGTTGAATGCCCTGAATGACGGAGAAGGAACTGTGCTCAATACTGCTACTACAATGACATAACATACATAGACACATATGTATGTATGTAGGTGTGTGTGTGTGATTTCTCCGCTGATGGATGCAGATGAGCAGCCACTCACCATGCGCTCCCCACCGAGTTCGGAATGAATAGCTTAGTTGGCCCATAATTTCCATTTAACTCGCAATGCATCACATAAATAGGGGCATTCACTTATACAAGCAAAACAGTCGTTTGTTGGTGGGTGTGTTTGTGTGCTGGTATAATCTGGCATACGGATACAAATAAACCAACAAGCACAGGTATGTGAAAGCCAGCGGCGTAAAGGAGGTGAAGAAGCGACGATGTTGGCGGCGTTTCGCCTCAAAGAAAGACGTGCGAGAAGGTCAAAGTCAAGCGCCACTACGGATGTGCATAGATACATACATACATATATACATGAATAAGCACGCTTAGGTGCATAGTTGAATTGGCTATAAAACTAGCAGTTGACATAGTCATTTTGTGCAACAACAAGAGCAATAACAAGAATTGAGGCCAAATGAAAAACACAAAAAGAAAAAAAACGTGCTGAACACAGAAAAAGACAAAGAAGAAAGTATACTGAAAGGAAGACGTGCATATATTGCAAGCTAAATGCGGAAGGCGCAACTTAAGACACTTTGCAAGCTTTTTAGTGCAAAAGTTAAATGAGGAAGTGTGACTAAGCAGCAGGTAGCAGCAGTGCTGACACAAAAAGTGAGTGCGAACAAAATGGAGGCATGAATGCGCATTAAACGGACCTGACTTCTGTCAGCTCAGCTCTCCTTCATTATGTTTGTGAGTTTTGAGTTGTTTTTTTTGTTGTTGTTCTTCTTCTTGGTGAATGACATAAGCCGAAGTCACTAAGCAGATTAAAATGCGAAAAGTTTTTAAGCACCACTGCAGTGATTTTTGCTGTCACCGCTGCCAAATTGTGGTGGAGTAAGTAATTGCGTTGCCAGATTGTGAGCGGCTGCTGTCAGGCAGGAAGGACGCGGGGGAAAAGTTGGCAACTTTTGGCAAATTGACCATAATCAAATCAATGGCATTTGGCAACTATGGCTAGTAAAACGAATGAGTGGCATTCACTAAAATGGTTGTCATGGTTAGTTATAGTTTATGTGAGCAAAGGACCTTTGCCAACTCTACTCAACGACGCGTCGTCTAAAACGAATTTCACAAAGACTGAATGAACTATGGGCTATGAACTGCCCGTGTCAATGGAGGCTGCTGCAGTAAGTTGCATAACTTAATTTCACTGCATCTCCCCTTGACAGTTGCAGCTTTCGTAAAGTGTTTAATAAAATTAAGTTAAGCGCTAAAAGTTGGCCTACACACACTCACACACATACTTAAAATAACACACACACACATGTGAAGCACTTGTCGTTAGTCGAGTATGTCTACGGTGACCATTCGTACCGATTTTGGCGGGACAGTAGCGATTTTGAGAAGATGGTCCCGTTGAATATTTTTTAAAAGTCCGAACGTAAAGTGCCCTAATTTTTCATATTTGTACCGATTATGTCGCGATTTTCGGTGTTTTATTTATTAATTTAAAGAGAGTCGCCCTGTACTCTGACCCAAAAACAATTTTTCTAACAAACGTGGCAGCGAATTCGTTATCGCAAAGAACATAGAATATAAGGCAGCCGTAAACATAGCCAGCATCCTTACTTTCTAGGATCTTTGGTTATGTTTTATTCGGTTTTTTGTTTGTTTTTTCATGATAAGTTCGACAAAGTTTCATCATATTTTGAGCTTTTTAACTAGAAACAGAAAGGTATTGCTTATTTTCTCCATAAAAAATTGTCGCCCAAACTTTGTGTGGAAGAAAACGCTCGAAAAAAAATTGCCAAAAATCAACAGTAAGCCCAAGCAACTTTAAACTTGCCTTTGAATTGCATGGGCATACTCAAAACAATTCTAAAAAATCTGTTTAAAATATTTAAAAATTTTATCAGCATTTGTTAAAACTCAAAGTTTTGAAATTTTGACTTACATTGTTTTTTTTAGATAGTAAGCTATATTTTCTCAAAAAATTATTAAAACTTTTTTAAACAAAGAAAAGTAGCCAAAACTTGCCTAAATGTCTCTTCCCTATTGACATTCACGCCACCGCATATATTTTGTGTATACAGTTTTGCGATCATTTTTCAATCTTTTTCTCTTTGTTTTGTTTTAAATAAAACTGTATAAAAAGATGTTATGTCTTTTTATTCTAAAAACAAAATTGCATGTTCGGATTCGATGCATTCCGAATGTCCCGATTTTTGTCCACAGAAATCTGGTCACCGTAAGTGTATGGCAGTTGTAGTTGGCGCGTCTGATTCATGCAATGAAATAACGATAACTCATACGACATGCTGGCCGAACTCCAGCGCAAAGTTTTCGCACGAGTCATATCCCAGTGGGAAAATTAGTAATGCATTACATGCGTGATGAATAATCAAATGTAGATATTTCTTTTTTTTTTAGAGTTTTGGACCCAATTACTGTTTAATATGTAATCAGCATTCTAATGTGTTCAAAAAGTTCCAAAAATTTCATATTAAATCACATTCATTTCTCGATACTAGGTAATGCAAAATTGAATGCCCCACTTTTCTTAGGACATCGTCCTGGGGAAAAAACTGCATTTTCGAATGTGAAAAGGGTTGTTTTACAGATTATTTTTTCGATTACTATACATTACAATTTCCCACTGGAATACGGTTGGCATTTTATGGCCTTTTCGTGTCGATGCGCATGCATGTGTTGGTGCATTTCTGGAATATATGTATGTATGTATGTATGTATGTACATATAAAAGCACATATAAGTAAGTGTATATAAGTATACTTTGCGTTGCCCGCATTTACATACATATGTGTATATGTAATTTTCAAAATATGTGAAAAATTATGTATGGCTTTTAAAAGCCAAAAAGGAAGTTGCCAGCGGCTGCTGCCAATGATTTAACTGAGTGGGTTCTGAAAAAAAGTTATTACCACTGAATGATAGCAGCGATATGGGCGTTTAGTTTAATTTTAAAACTCTTTGTTTGAATTAATTGTAGATAAATAAAAAAATAATTTAGCTGGAAAAAAATGAAATACTAAAAATTAGAGGAAAAATTTTAACTATTTATTTCTAAAAACTTCATCCACAGTTGAGCAAGTTAACCCAAAATTGCGATATTTTTGGTCACTAAACTACGAAATTTAGATACAAAATTTTACTGGAAACTGTGCCACACACCCAATCCATTAACTCCGTATTAAGTAACATTGTTCTGCTTCATAGCCTTTTGCATTTCTACCAATTTTATATAACGTGCATTTTCATATAACCTTGAAGACAATTCTTTTAAGTTCACCCCAAATTAACTTATCACACCTCAACCCATGTCAACTCATCTCAACTCAGCTCGATTCAACCTTTTTTAACTTATCTTAACTCACTTCACTTCAATTCACTTGATTTTAACTGAACTCAACCGAACTCAGCTCAACTCCTCCTAATTCTAGTGGTTGCATTCCAACCTCGAGGTGAAATAACATTAGTTGGAGTGAGTTGAGTGGAGAAGAGTTGAACTTAGCACTTAGTATAACATAACATAACATATCACAACATAACATAACATAGCGTAACATAGCATAACATAACATAACATAGCATAACATAACATAACATAACATACCATAAAACAACATTCATTGTTCAGTTAAATCTTCTTCTTTACTTAGCATAACATAACATAACACAACATAACATAACAAAATATAACAAAACTTAATATAACTTAGCATTATATAACATAACAAAACATAACATGTCTCGTTCTTCTGTTTTATATTTTTCTTTGTCTCTATTTTTATCTCTAATACATACTTCTCTTTCTCTATCTTTCTCTCTATCGTTTTTTATCTTTCTTTACATCTCAATCTTTTCCTTTACCTTTATCGTGATCTTTATCTTTATCTAAATATTTACCAGCAATTTCGTCATCATATTACATATGTATTTAAATTTACTTTCCTTTTCAGAAGCTTATTTTAGTTGTTCTGTTATTTTAGCTTGGCTTATTAAAAATCTCGAACAGCGTCTAGTCACCCGCTTTTCAAGGCTCATCAAGATTACAGCGCTTGTCAGCCCGCAGAGAGGCCGCAGGAAAACCGAAATGAGATTTAAGTTTATGTCGCGCCTAGCCAATCGTAAATATGTATATGGAGACAAAAGCCAATGATTCTAGTTTAAAATGTCTGCTATGAGAGCAAGGCAGCTGTGGCTTAGCATTGAGGCAGTTGAGGACTCGTAAAACACCAGCAGCAACAACAATAAGAGTAAAAAAACCATGAATTAACAGGCTTCTATTAAAGAGCAGTAAATTTGCGAACACAAATAAAAATGCGAGTCATAAAGCAAAGCAATGAATGAATTACTGAACGCATAAAAGGCCACAAAGCAAGTTTATGTGTTACAAGTACAATACATGTATGTATGTTTGTATCTAGAACACAGTTACTATTTACTAAATATAAGTAGAATACAAAATCTACAGATGTGTACACATACATATGTATGTATTTATGTATAATTCATGGAGCATTCCCATATGGACGCTCTAAAAGTTAAAATTCAAATGTTTGTGGCTTTCATGGATATACAAATATGTGTGTGTGTCAGCATTTTAGTCACATAAATTGTTTCGACAAATTCTTCCTAATTTATTTAGATACAATTTAATTAACAAAACACATAGATTTAATGCTGCAATAAACAAAAACAGCTCATTGATCAGATACATAAAAAAGGATTCATAAATTTATATACTTCAGCAAAAATTTATAAATTTAGTAAAATATTTTGCATTTTAAGCAGGCATTTATTAGCTTGTGTGCAACCACAACCTGAAAGTGCCGCCAACCGCACGCACTCTTCTTCATTACCCTGTTGGTCGGCTGTTGCATGTTGCAAATGTGTATCTGTGACTTTGCATTTGTTGCGTTTTTATTGTTGCTATTGCAACAACTTGATTAATATTATTTAATTGTGTTGACTTATTTTAAGCTTGCACTAAAGTGTACAAATAAATAATTTGTGGAATGCTTTGTGCACAATTGTTGTTTAAATATACATACATATGCATGTGCCTACCTATTAAATAACTGTAATAGATGCACGAATTATTATGCAATCAAAAAAGAGGAGGCGTTGACAGATATTTTTAATAATTAATTTAATTTGAATGTCATGAATCCAATTGCGTAGAAGTGTTTGTTAAAAATAGGCAATATTTCGTTAATTTTGCAACAGTGAAATCGATTCTAATATCGCCTCCCTTTTTATGGTCTATTAATCATTTTTTGCCATATAACAAAAAAAAAAACACCTTGGACACCACTTTATGAGGGTTGCTCTATCTGCCCACTATAACTGAGTTAATCTGATGGATTTACTTGGAAATTATTTATTTCGAAAATTTTCAGCTGCAGAAACGTATAAAAGGGTATTTGACATACATCCTTTTTATGCATTAAATATTTTTTTTTAATACGAAACATTTTACTATCCTGCCATTTGTTGTGATTTTGTATGACTCAATGTAGAGACTTCACCAAAAAAATATGTACCAAATAGTCAATAGAAATTTTAACAAAACTCAACAAAACATTATTTGTAAAAATAAACTACCCACACAAAAGTGAATTCGAAACAAGCGATTTTTCGCCGTGACAATATCAGCCGCATTGCGACACTTGAATATAAAATATTTTCAGCCTTAAATTTCAAAATCTGTAGCGTGTTAGCGCTTTTGTGACACTTAAATGTTTTTTGCCTTGTTTTCGATTTGTTTTTATTATTTCGCTCTTTTGTTTTTGTTTTTGGTTTTTGTTTTAACATGTTCGCATGCCTTTTTTGCATTCGTTTATTGTTGTTGTTGCAGCACGTAATTGTCACTTTGCGGCATTGTGGCACGTACCATTGCCTATAATGGCGCTAATGTCACACATAGTTGCATACATAATTTAAAACATACTACATATAAACATACGCACATATGTACATATAAGCGTAGTTGGCCATTTGGACATGTAATTTATTTGCCAACAAGTTTTATTTGGAATGCCTGGCATTCAGAGTTAATTTGTTGCCAGCTATTGGCCCACTGATAGTATTTAGGTATTTTAAAGCAGACAAAAGCCTGATCAACGAGATGAAGGCGTTTTAAATACTTAAATGTGTTAAAAAATAAAATGAATGTATTACGCGTTGTAGGTGCTTTTTGATATAAAAAATGCTTGGAGGGTGAGCTGGTCGCATCATG
>NW_016172535.1:0-12967 GCF_001687245.7 Rhagoletis zephyria | reverse complement strand
TTACTGAGTAAACCTTTAGATCGTCAGCATATAATAAATACTTAGAAGAGTGGAAGCATGATCCAATATCATTTATGAACAAGATAAATAAAAGAGGGCCCAAGATACTGCCTTGGGGAACACCCGACGTAGCTACAAAAGGAGTGGAGAGTATGTTATCAAAAGCAACTGTACAACACCTATCGGACAGATAGGAATTAATCCATTCCAGAAAAGTTGAGTGAAAACCCAATCGCGATAACTNCTGCATCGCAGCGACACAGTCCTCCATGAATGTAGCAAGGTTGGAGACAGTTGACCTCCCACTAACAAACCCGTGCTGGTAAGGGCAAATTAAACTTTTCACTGCGAAATTGAGCTTCTGTTTGACAACTGATTCCAAAACTTTTGGGACAGTGCCCAGTTTGGAAATAGGCCTATAATTCGAGACGTCGTTTTTGTTCCCAGCCAAGACAACCTATCATAACCAAGACAACCTAAGCCAAGCGACTGTTAGGTATTTTTTGAAACCTAAATCATCTATGGAATTAAGGAAAAAGCCCTATATTGCATTTTATAACCGGAACACTATGGAAATTCTGATTATTAATTCGACAGTTTATTATACGGAAGGTGTTCAGAATCAGTGGACAGTGGCTGCTTAAAGCGACCGCTATCTTTGTGACTAGCGCCTCGATAGTTTTCCTTGTCGGGCCGTAGGCGGAAGAAAACATGCATGAAAAATTAAGAAATTTTGGAAATGGTAAAAGTCGAAGCAGTGCCACGACCATAGCTCTTGGGGCGAAAATGGTAAATTTTATACGATTTGGATGATATTCGGATTGTATGCTGGTTTCAACCAAAAACGCATAAGTGTGAAAGAACGTCAAAATTGGCTTCCATTTTCGTCCACCAACTCTAGAAAAATAGGCGCCAATTAAAAAAAAATCTTTATTTATGACCTTTGGTGCATCTTGCTCGATTATTCCAAAATTTTCTAGTTCGGAAAATAATGCAAAGTTTCTTACTATAACCTCTATATCCCAAAAAACTTGTTTGGCTCCAAGTAGTTATTAAATTTTATAAATTTTGGGGAACATTAATCAACAAATTTATTTTGTTTCTAAAGCAGCTCCTTTAAAAATGACAAAATAAAATAATTTACAACATAGTAAACTATTTGCATGGTGTCTATGTATGTACATACTTGCACTGAAACCTAAACTTCTACATATGTACATTTATACAAAAAAAAGCTGAGCTAAAGCAGAGAAGCGTCCACTTTTTGTTGAATGCTGCATTCGATTAAAAGATTTGCGAGTAATTAATATTTTCACCCTTTTCAATTTCCATTTTATGTTGCAAATTATTTATTTTTAGGTATATGCCTATCAGAAGTCTTCCCTTTAGCTTGTAAATAAAAATTCAGTAAAGTTTAAAGTGGTGTGTCTATAAAAAAAACAATAGAAGCTGAACTCGCAGCTGGAACAATTTCAAACATGACGTGCAAATATACTGTTTACTTGTCTCAATAACAATTCTGCTTGCTTTCTTGGAACTTATTAACTATCAGTTATTAAATTAAGCTCTCGAAACTTTTTTTAACAACAAAGTTGTATAGAAATTCATGTGAAATTTTAAATGAATTTCAGCAAATACAAACAATATAATTTAATTTAAAGCAATTATTGGACACAGATATATTAAAAAAACTGTTCGTCAATCATACGGGATTATTTTATACTGAAAATTTTTTCTTACAAATTTGTTTTTTTTTTACATTTTATCTACTTTAAGCTCGCCCCATGACTGCAATTACATAATTTTACCACAAAATATTTTATTTTTGCCCTAGTTGAATATTTTGCTATGAATCTTTGTAATTGCTGTTTCAGAATTCGCTAGTCCGTTTTTCCTTTTTTTTTGCCGCTGTAGTCCCATTGTGCGACGTGACGTTCGTTCGTTTAGAACGAAATATGCACGCCACTGACTTTACTTTCTCACCTAAAAGTTGACAATAATTAATCAATGTAACCTAATAGTTACGCGCAAATAGGAAAATTGTAGGCATGGTTGCCACTTTGGTACAATTGTACCAAATATGAGCCTGTTTTCTTCATTTGGGCCTTTGGGCCTTTTGGCGCAACGTTCGTTTGAATAAGCAGCACTCACAGTCTCAAACTTTATACAAAATTTAGGAAAATTCTACAAATTTTCATCAAAATTTTAACTTTTTGAGCTGAATATTTAGAACATTTTTGGGTATGCAGTTTTATAGCCCATACAATTTTAGTCAGATAAAGTGCAAGTTTCAAATGCCTAAAAAATCGCGTTGATTTTTGAGAATTTACATGGTTTCGGTTAAAGCGTGGAGGATATTTTTATAGAAAAATAACAAAAAAATTGTTCGAAAAACATTACGAATATTAAAAAAAAATCAATGCGTGGTTACTTGTTTGACTCAGTGTATATATTTTTATCGGAGGGCAAAAAATGGTACATTTTATTTTATTTTGGGCCTTTTTACTAGTATATTCTGGTACAAAAAATTTTTATGAAGTGGTAACCGTGGTTGTAGGGCGAATGAAATGTAGATTTACACCACCCACATTCATTATTAACTGCAAAATTTCGCAAGCTTGAACACCGCGCGACAAGTAAACTCGAAATTAATTACAAAATGCAAGCGCATTAGTCATTTGTGTGATATTTTTTTTTTCCTTCATTATTTCTTAAATTTTTGAGCAGAGCTGAAGTGATGCAAAATTCGCGCCCAATTTTTCGCATTAGGCTACAAACAGAGTGGAAGCGAAACAGAAGATGAAGCTAAAGACGAAAAACATTGCAGTAGTAAAGAAATGAAGCCGATTGTCAATTGCAACCAATTCGGCTTTAGTCTGGGAGGAGCTTCTGCAACCAGTTAGCGACAAGTTTCGGATCGCTATTGCACTTTTCGACGCAAAAATATTCATATCATACGTCAAAAAATATGATACAAATCCGAAAATTGTCGCTTACTGGTCACAGAATCTCCGCCACTGGTCTCCAACTCTATCAACAGCTTTGCTGCAACCTAACTCGCATCATATTTAGGACTGAGGTTGGATCTATGTATGTATGCAGGAAGTCAATTGTACTCACGGCACACATTTCAAATGCAATTTCTCTTTTTTTTTTTAATTCTTATAATTCTGCACTGCTGCTACATTTGTCTGCGTCCCATTTCTGTATGTATGTTTGTATGTATGTATGTACGTAGAAAGCAAATGCTCCAAATTGAAATTTGCCCGAAACATTAGGGATATTCTCTGAGTCTTGCAAAGCCCTTGCACGTTGCACAGATGTGCACGATAAAAACTGGTTTTCGTATGGGACAGCTTTGCAAACCGTCCAATCCGTGCACCGTCCGAGGGCTTTGCAAGACTCAGTGAATACCCCTATTATATCCGTTGTTGCTGTGCAAAATTCAACCATAATTCATAATTGCATTTCAAACCAGCAGATTTTGGTGAAGCTGTTCCATTTATGCTTGCAACTTTAGCAGAGAGTTCACTGGAAGAGAAAAAGATAAGGAAAATTAAAGTAAAGATTTTGAATGCAAGCAAATCATTCGGTGGCTTCACTTGTTTGCAGCTTGAATGGTGCAATTTATAAAAAATTGGGTTGATTTTTTCAAAATCAGAAATTCATGTTTAAATGGAAAAAAAGTCAAAAAGGCTTTAAAACTGCATACTTAAAAATTTTCTGAAAATTAGATAAATTCACAAATTTAATGACATTTTTTGAATTATTGTTTAAAGTTGAAAATTTTATTTATATGGGTATAGTAATCATTAACAAAAGTTTTTTAAATAACAAAGGAAATTTAAATAAAAAAAAACATTGCGAATATTAAAACAAATCAACATGTGAAGGTTGCTTGAGTCACTGTATGAGCCAAAGTGATTGTCGGTAGCCTAGAGTGAAACGTTGTTAAGTTCATTTTACAAATTTTACAGGGGAGGAAAGAAACTTATTTTAGCAATTTTCTTAAAGTATTTTGCAAGCCTCTGAATACGAATCAAAAGGTTTCGAAGTTTTTTAAATTTGTAATTTTTTTCAATTGTACTGACAGAGTTCCTGTGCCTCTTTTAGACTTAACAAATTTGCTTTGATTTTATATAAACGGAAAGGCATAAAACAGATACCTTAATATCTTTGTTAATGATGCATTTTTAACCTCTCTTGCGTCGTATATTAAAATTAGAGTTTTCACAAAAAGTGGACTTAACAATTTTTCACTCTAAGCTAGTCTTTTACCAGTAACATTTTTGGGACAAATTATTTATTAGTACATGTGTTGTGGATAATTACGGACGAAGTGCAGAGGTTCATAAAACCACCCGACTGCATAACGACAGGCCATGGACGGCACTCACATAGAGTCAGTCTCGTCTTACATCGACTCCCGACCTGTGAGTGCCGTTTTGAGTACACAACCACTTGACGTGGATGGGACAGAGCTTTATTTAGCTCAGTAGACTCGCACCATAATAGAGCAAGTCCGCTCAGGTTACTGCTAAACTCGTACCCGAGTGCCCGGCTTGCAGAGAGTTGTTACATGCCCACCCAGCTGACGCCCCTGTCCCTATGGACAGAACCGATGGAAGTTGTACACATCCTGGGCCTCCCTTTAGCTGAGTTTGAGGACAACGTTGATAGACAAGCTGATCCAAGCGGGGTTTGGTAGCCGCTACAACAACAACAACGAGAATTAGTCTATCACACATTGACCACGTTAGTAGTGAAAATGGAAGTAATTACTAAAAACTTTAATAATAACGAAACCGATATATCTTCGCTACCATATAAAATTATCGAATATGCAAAAATGTTTTTTTCATTTTCGATACCTCGCGCATGCGTTTAGAATGATACCTAAGTGGGCACATCGTCGAATTTTTAGTCCTTTTAGAATCAGGGATACTGGTTTTAACAAATTGTCGAATCCCACGTTTTTTCCTAACGACAAACGCGTTTTTTACAAAAGCTTTTTTGCTCTCCTGAAAAGTCCCCATTTTCACATTCGATAGTTTGAAATGGTACCAACGATGCGTATGCAGTTTTTCATATAGTGTTCCGATAAAAATATTGATTGGCATATTGATATGGTATTGAATAATTTATTCATATTAATATTGGTAAATAAATTTTAAATTATAGAAACGCACTTACATACGTATTAGGGTGCCTCACGAAAAATTTGCTGCTTTCATGACTCACAATGTATTTGTTTAACTAAATTAGGTGACATTATTGAGGCAAATAAAGTTGGAAACACCTGTATTAATTACGTACCGTGAAAATCTCTGATCAAAGACCTAAAGCATCTGCATCGAAAATATGAAAAGCTTTTCCGTAACCCGTCGACCTAGAGTATCTTCTTAGCCTCCTAAATTCCTAACACGTTTAAACGTTTTAGCAAGTTATGCATATTTTTTCTTGGAAGCGTTGAAAATCGAGATAATAAATATGAAAGTAGGAGCGACTTGACTTGGAGCCATTATTTCAAAAATCATTTTGCAAAAGTCAACGCCAAAGGCATGCACTTGATTACTTACCTGTCTGTGAAAGTTACTCGCATGCCATGGCGTATGAGTTATCTATCAACATCAACTTTTATTAAGGTCCAAATACTTGACAGTTTTGAGTCCCTGTAACTTTTTTGTTAATTAACTTCTTGTTAAAATATTTGACTTTACGAAGAGTAAAGTTGTATGTCTTCTTCTTATTTGGCACTGTAACCGCCTAGGCGATCACGCCAGTCGTTTCTCTTCTGTGCCAACTGACGCCAATTGGAAATGCCAAGTGAAGTCAAGTCCTTCTCAAAGAAATTTGTTAGTAAAGGCCAGATAAATATCTAAGACCTACTTGGGAAAACAGCACTTAGTAGGCTCAGGTGGTATAGAAAAGTCTGAAAGAAATTTCCGCTTAGGTTGTTTTTATGGCAAGCCAGACATGAGTATTTTTATGGCTTTAAACTTTTCTCAAAGTATGGTTTCACACCGAGGAAGATAATTGCAATCATTTTTCGCCACAGACACTAATATACACGTGTTATTGTTTACACGCAAATATCTCACCATAAACAAGTCCTTATCTATTCTGGAAAAAAAATTGCTTCTTAATATTAAAGACGAACAGTTCAATGAAACATTTAGAGAAAGAAATATAATAAAAATTTCGCAACAAAAGTTATTTTTCAGCGGATTACTTGTTCTTATTTTTTAGATAAAACAAAAAAAAAACAAAAGAAAGCCAAATGCATATTTACAATTTTGTTTTCCTAAATGCCCTTAGCGAAAAAAGTTTAATTTCGTTTGAATAAGAAAAGCATTCAGCAAATTAGCAAAACAAAAGCGCTAAATTTATGAAAACTAACAGAGGATAAATAAAAGCAGAAGCAAAATAAAAAGAATATCTAACAAAAGTGAAAACTATTGCCTTAGTAACGTAGATAAAGCAAAAGAAAACAGGACAAAAAATTTAATACAATGGGAATTTTTATGCAGTTTCTTGAGAGCGTTTTCTTTCTTGGCATTTAATTATCTTGTCAGTGAGCAAAATTATGGCATTGAGTTGAAATATAAGAGAGAAAGTAACATCAGGGTTACAAAGCATAGAATTGGAAGGAGTCAAAATTCATATTTTTATATTGTAAAAAAAAAGTAAAAATAATTGAATCTCAGCTAAACTACCCGTTGTCTTCCGTCTGTGTTAAATATGCATACACATTTAATTTTACTAGCAAAATTTCCTTCTTGGGATCCTTTACTTGAATCTTCTTTTCTAAATTGTAAAATCCGTACTCAAATGCTCAGATTTGCGTTTTATGTTGTACTGTTTTATAGTAAAAATACTTAAAATTAGCAAAGTAAATATATAATTTGGCAACATTGACTGGAAACTAGGGAATATTTTAAATCAGGAAATTTTCTTGGCTTTTCAACATTGATTTCTTATATCTCTTTAAAAACAAAAAAAAATGTTTTTCAATATTTCCAATAAATTTTGTTATAAATTCTGTAATATTAATACAAATATTAGTACTTCTCTTCTAACACGTAAACAAAATATTAATTATAATCCAAAAATTGTGTCGTGGTCTGAGCGACCAACGACAGCACTTAAGGGTTAAGAAGGATTTAGTTTAGAAATATTTTTATTATTTTATTCGAAAAGTGATTTCCATCTAAGTGCGTACATATGTATTTACATAACTCATAACTTTTTAAAAAGTTAAATTGAATTTTCCCGTTTTAAAACTATGCGGGCTCAGCAGCTTTTCATAATGCAAGTAGCATATATTTTTTTAGAAATTGAAAAAAATAGTTTCACAAATACGACTTCTATAAAGAGCTCGACTCCAGTGCGACGTAGCAAGTTCTCCAGTACCTATCATTTTGACCTAAGCCAAATAGGAGAAACTAGTTAGGTTTATGTACAATTACCTTCCGCCTAAATTGTTGTAAATGTAACAAAATTAAATATAACAAATTTCTTCTTCCTTCTTTTTCGCTGTTGCCAAGCATATTCATTTGCATGCACAACCCAAATAGCTTAAAAAATTCTTCCGGCAATAATTCAGTATTTTATCTATAATCAAATCGCTCTTAATATTATTTGATTTAGGTTCAAAAAGTTTTCGATATAACTTTGTATAAGTAATTCATTACAAATCCTTGTACTCGTTATTTCTTTGTCTTCGACATATATGTACTTACATATGTGTATATGTATATACCTTTATCTATGCATATGTATTTATCCCTACACAACTGCAATACATATTTATTTATCTATGTAAATGTGAGGCACGTGTATTTCGGTCGTTACACGAAACCTGATTTCTTAACTTTTCCTCTTGAATCAGTCATTAAATTACCTCTGTAAACATATACAATAAAATACTACTTCCTGCCACTTTAGTTAAAGTTGAAATAAACAATGCCAGCAGTAAAGTNGCTATGTAAATATGTCAGGCACGTGTATTTCGGTCGTTACACGAAACCTGAATTCTTAACTTTTCCTCTTGAATCAGTCATTAAATTACCTCTGTAAACATATACAATAACAATACTCCTTCCTGCCACTTTAGTTAAAGTTGAAATAAACAATGCCAGCAGTAAAGTTGTTAAGATGCATTGCGTTACGCATATAAATTTTCCTTTGTAATTTTACCTTTTTATGGTGGGTAGTACCTAAGTAATTTCGCGTGATCAAGTATGGGTAGGAATCGTCGTTTGGCACGTTTATGGTTTGGCAATTTTATCTCCGATTGCACAATTTTCCTGCTTGTTAATTTGGTTGTTATGACAATTTGATAGTCATTGCAGTGATTTATTGTATACTTCATTCGAATTGTAGTATTAATTTGTATCTGTACTCGCACTGGTGCGTAACAGAATAACACGCAAGACGATAATATTTGCTTAAAAAAAAAAACNAATTGCAGTGATTTATTGTATACTGCATTCGAATTGTAGTATTAATTTGTATCTGTACTCGCACTGGTGCGTAACAGAATAACACGCAATACGATAATATTTGCTTAAAAAAAAAAACAATAGCAACCAACCACATTACTCTTTTTATGCAAAGATATAAACTTACTTTAGTTGTATATTGTGGAACGACTTGCCTCCATCCCTTGTTAAATTTGGTTTGACGAAAAAGCGGTTACGGTGTTGCACCATTTTCAGTGTCACTTCTCGTTCGGAAATTTAATTACATATTGAAGGCGTATAATTACAATGAAATTAAATAGTTAAATATTACAAGTTTGGTATAACTTTTCGTGATTCTTCTTTTTATTGNATGTAAACTTACTTTAGTTGTATATTGTGGAACGACTTGCCTCCATCCCTTGTTAAATTTGGTTTGACGAAAAAGCGGTTACGGTGTTGCACCATTTTCAGTGTCACTTCTCGTTCGGAAATTTAATTACATATTGAAGGCGTATAATTACAATGAAATTAAATAGTTAAATATTACAAGTTTGGTATAACTTTTCGTGATTCTTCTTTTTATTGAAGACACTTCTCGGGATTACGTTTTGCGCATTGTAGCATTTTTGTGGTATTTTATGGGACTATATGTATTGTGTTTAAAGATGGAAATAAGTAACCTGTTCACTACGACCAAAGTTAATTGTTATTGGAACGGACTTCCATCANTAGACACTTCTCGGGATTACGTTTTGCGAATTGTAGCATTTTTGTGGTATTTTATGAGACTATATGTATTGTGTTTAAAGATGGAAGTAAGTCACCTGTTCACTACGACCAAAGTTAATTGTTATTGGAACGGACTTCCATCAAGTACTATAAAGAAACATATGAAGAAACTGTACTTCTAAGGAACAAATGGACACCATTATCTCTTGTATGTTCGTTTTTGATTTGGATGATAAAGGTACTGGGTCGATGGGTTCAGGCTTATGGCAGCCCTGTGCTGTACCGATAACACTTGTTTCTGAAACACGAACAAAGCTATGTATCTGCAGCTTTCGAATAAAATTATTTTTATAAAGCTATTGATGAATTTGGAAAAGGTAAGGTTTCAAGAAAATTATTTCTTCAAATTTCTGCTCCTTTTTTAGAAATATAACTACAAGGATGTCATTTAGATCTTAATTACAAATTTGTTCCCTTTTGCTGAAATATTTTTTTTGTGTATCGAAGTTATGACCTAAAATGGTTTTCATTAAGTATTCTTCTATCAATAAACAACTTATAGCTATGCTCCAGTTGAGCCAGTTGTTTGATCGATATAAATACTTGATATTGGATTTGCTTTTGTTTTCTATATGAAATATGTAGATATGTTTGTATGAAGAATTGTGTCTTCACTAGCACGCCAAAACTTAATTGAATTTATCGGTATTATATCATTAATATTACTCTTAATAATTAACATACTTAATAAGTGAATATATTTACGTTTATAATTAAACTTGCATTTTAGGAATGAGCTTTCTGTCCCCAAAATGATATTGAAAGTATTTATGTTGAAGGTCTTCTATATTTTCGTCGGTGACCCTAAGGTGGTTGGTTAGAAAGAGCCGTTCGCCATCTTGGTGATAAGCAATTATCAATCTAGGCAGTTTTTGATGTATTTCATTCTATCAATTAGAGGGATTAATTGCCCACCGTGTGAGACACATTTAGTGCAGAGCAGCTTGTATGCGCTATCTCATTTCCGTATATGTCCCGATGACCTGGCATCTGTTTTAGGGTAATATCGAATTGTGGCCAATTATCGTTTTACAGCCCTCTGAAAGTTGGGACCTAACCTAGGAAAAATATGAGCTAAATTCAAATTATTTTATAAGTTAAATTAAATTCTAATTATTTTATAAGTTAAAGCAACTATTACAGTATGGGTACCAATCCAAATAATTTTTAAAAGATTGAAAAATCAAATTCAACTTGAATAAAGGGATTTGATTTAAATATGTGTCCCAATATGGGCGTCAGCCGAAAAACTTTTAAAAAGTTTTTAGTTCGAAAATATTTTGAAGGCGGTTAGGAAGGCGGAAAGAAAATGTGTAAATCTCCTTTTTTACTCAGTTTAAATAGGCCAAGTTTAACTGGAAAAAATTACACCTAAAGCAATATGCAGAAATTTTATACACTCAGCCAAACGGGTGAGGATAAACTAGTATAAAAATAAATTTTAAAAACGATCGAAACAAAGATAGAAATAGAGAAAGTGATGGAAACAAAGAAAAATATAGAACTGAAGATTGAGATATCTTATGTTATGTTGTTCTGTGTCATGTTATGTTATGTTAAGTTATGCCTGTGTTATGTTATGTAACGTTTTCTTATGCTATGTTTTTTACGGTATGTTTTGTTATGTTATGTGGTTTAAGGCATTTCACCTCAACTCACCACAGCTCACTCCAAATCAACCCCACTCATCTCACCTCAACTCAGCTCATTTCATCTCAGCTCAATTCGCCTCTCTTCACGTCAACTCACCACAACTCGATTGATCCCAACTAATGTTATTTTACCTCAACTCGCCTTATCTCACCTCAACTCATTTCATCGAAAAAGCTCATATATCGAAAGGGGCTGGTTTTGGTGGATTCTGCTCATCAGTCGGCTCAACCTAAACTGATAAGTTTGTTTGCTATTTTTTGGCCTGGATGTTTCCAATGAAATGTGGAAAACACCAGTATTGTAAAGAACTACCCTGAAATTTTTTTAAGACAAGCTTTTATTAGTGGCTAAGAAAAAAAATTAAAAGACTGACCTCTCAGCACCTAACGGCTAAATTTTCTGTTTGGATATTTCTTTCCATTCAAGTAATATGCGTTCGAAATATGAAGCTTATCGGATCATACATAAGTGTTTTCCAAATATCTCGACCACTGCGTCACCTACTAACAACATTTTTTGTGGATTTCTTTCCCTCCATGTAGGTAATAAATATCCATTTCAGATATGAACCATACAGATTTTTCATGTATGTCAACACCTGCGCTACCTCGCGGATTAATTCTCCTTTCTTCATAGAGTTCACTGGGATTCGAAAATTGACTTTTGTTGCTATTTAGAAAGGTTCATGTGGTTACTGTGGTTGTTGTTTTTTGTTGTTAGATTCTACTTTTAGAATCTTAATTTGAAGGTGTGCTCGTCCTTAAGTATTTGAAAACGGTCTAAAAATGTTTGCTTTACCGTGCAGTTTAGTCTTTGTGGTTTTCCACGCTATTTTTGGATTTTCCAATGCAAAAGGTTTTGTCAGATGCCATACATCAACCAGGAAATTTATTTAAACAGAAAAAACTGGCGACGTCATTTATTATTTGGTTAGGATTATTATTATGTATTTCGTGAAATACATGTAAGTATGAAAGAAAAAATGACTTCATAAGCACATGGATTTACATAAAAGAGTAAATTTAAAATTAATTAATTTTTCTGACAGGCCACTCATTGATAATGCGATTTCCAATATATTTAATTGCATTGTGGTTAGAAGGCATTAAATAAAATACAAACGAAAGTATGAATGCATACATATGTACATATGTATGCACCCTAAAAGAGCGAGCTGATAGGGTACTTTATGAAATTTAACAGAAGTTTTTTACCACTCTGGAAATATTTTTTACTGCCTTCAACAAAGGTATTAATAAATCAGACGGAAACCGCGACTATTACTTTTAAATTAAAGTTCGGCACAACACTCTCATTTAAAAGCTTTTAGAAAACTGGCATGCTTTAAAATGTTCACATTAGTATTTTTTTTTGTTCTTTATAAGTTATCTCACACATTGATTCCAAACACTGCCAAAATAAATATATTTTTTTTAAGTTATAATTTTTTATATAAATATAAGTATATCGTCACCTGAAATGCAAAAAGACGTAACAAACATCGTAGCTGAAATTCAAAAAGTCGTAACTATTTAATAAAAAATTCAAAATTCGGTTTGTGATTGATATGATGGATTTCATCGAATTACAACTCCCACATCATTTAATAAATAAAATAAAAAAAAAAATTAGGCACCACTTTTTTGCATTGCAGGTGACGATATATATTTTATTCAAAGAGCTCATTTAAACTTTTGTAACTCTGCTGGTATATCTCACACCATTATTTCATATACAGATATTCTTTCGATGTATAAATTATTTATTTCACAAATTCATTTGAAATCAGGTGCCTGTGGCGAACTCACAAAATTCAATTGCTGCCAAAGCCAAAAGCCATGCCCGGCGCATTGAATCTAAATAATTTTCATGAATGTAAGTGCAATTGATTACCTTTTGGGTTCCTATACATACAGGTGTTAAAATCATCAGCACGAACCTAATTACGTGATTTGATTCTATCATTACCGGCAGGCATACTCATATAAGTATGTATGTATGCATATATATGCACATTTTGTGCTTAATACAAATTCTCCCTGTGGCCAAATGTTTAACTG
>NW_016172533.1:3767-12968 GCF_001687245.7 Rhagoletis zephyria | reverse complement strand
TTTCTATTTAAGTAAAGTCATAATTATGAGCACTAGTCATACTAGCAGAACACCCGACGTCGTTCGGGGTAAATAAATCAATATATAAAACAGTAATACAAATATTCAGTTCAGCATATTTTAGAGGAGACAAACTATTTTCTTTCTGTTTACATTAAGGCATCCTTATGAGCTTTATCGTGCTTTAACTACTATATATTTGTCATCATTTTCTGTTCTACAAATCTTGTTCCATTATTAATATTAGGTGGATTAAGGTAACGATCAAATTTCTAAATTAAAATTAGTCTACTACGGTACATTCCGTTTAGCTGCCCATTCGATTAGCTGCTTTAGTATAGCTGCACTTTTCTGGTAGAATGCTTAATTCGGAAGGCGATTTATTCATTATAACCTTTATTTATTCATTATGAACCTTTTTTAGTTTAACAGCATCGCGGGATTAAAAAACGATTTAACGATTTTAACGGTTTAAAACAAACACACACTTTTTTAAATATCGGAGTTATCTAATAGATTAATACATATATGTATATCCCCCTTTTACAAACTCATTTACACATATATACTTTACTCTGAACACCTCACATAGATACCTATGTCTGAATCCCAAATTTCAAGATCATGTGACTTATGGTTTTGAAGTTATAGCTGATAAAATATTCCACGCTTATGGGATTTGCCCCGCCACCTTTTGCAAACTCGTTTACATATACCGTCCTTTAAGCACCTACCATTGATATGTCTGCATACCAAATTTCAAGTTCGTGGGACTTATGGTTCCGAAGTTATAGCTGATTAAAAATTTCACGCCTATGGGAGATGCCACGCCCCCTTGTCGGATCCCAATTTTTTCTCCCTATTATAGGCCCAGGTGTCATCACAATACTCGGTCAAAATTTTGTTCGATTCTGTCCGTCCGTTTAGACTGCAACCTGGCACATACATACATACATACTTTCACAAATATAAAATAGAGATGAAATGTAAGCTCTTTGTTTTCTCGATTCCAAATCACCTTGACAGTTCACAGTTAATTTTTAAATTCCATTGAAGGTGTACAGAGGCAAAGCTATTTACGACTCTTTTGCAAAAGGAATTACTTTTAAAGTTCGTCTGGCTGTTGATACAGAAGTTCATTCGGTTGGCGGGTGGTTTACAACAACATCAGCATTACATCTTTCTTAGCTGCTAAAATTGCCGCCTGAAAAGACACTTAACACGCACTTAACAAAAAAAATGGCCCTGTAGATCAATTGTTAATTTTTTTTCTTAAAAATATGGTCAACATCAGTTAAGAGAAAATGTTTAAACTTGGCTTCTTCCATTTTGAGCCATCCGTAACTACACCTGGTAAATCTAGCATCAAGACTCCAGGAGGCGACTACTTTTTGCACAGTCAAGCCGTCAGTCTTGTAATAATCTGGTCTAGCGTGAATGCACCCAATCGGCCAAATCTCGGGTTTTCAGCTTCACTGGTAATACAATCTTTGCCAGTTCGGTTGGAAATCACTTACATTGCTATCTAAGATGCCTGCCTTCTTAATTGACTATGATATTTTAGGTTTGTCATCACAGCTAAGAGTCGAATCAGACTTCGTGAGTTTAGCCACTTTCGGTGTCGTGACTGAGGCTTCCTTCGCCGCTTTTTTCTGCTTAGCGGTTTTCGCCTTTATCTACATACGCTATTGACTTCGTCCCTGAAATGTCCTCTNTTGCCCTTTCTCTGTCCTTCGTAAATGCAACCTTTTGTAAGGGAGTGTCAAACCGCAGCTGTCAATAATTATCTAACCTTGTATTATTGAATCATGCTCTTGTACGTTCGAGAAGCTCTCCTGTTCGTCCTGATCGATCAGTTGGTCAGATCATGATCCACACATCGAACTTGTTGGGTGGCTTTAGAATGGTTCTTTGTCCAACCCAACCCCAAAAAATTGGTGCTGTTCACAGACGTTGTCCAGTGGATGGTGAGTGTACCACTCGAGCGCACAGAACGCTCACAGCTTGAGCTACATGCCTGCTGGTTTGTTCAACTGCTGTAAAAGGAAGAAGTCTTTCGACTTCGCGTGAATGGGCATCCATAGAAATAATGTTAGCGAGTGTGATCACCTGCCGTGTTCCTTCGGTGTGTGCTTTTATTTTTCCATATTTAAGGTCAGGGTTTTAAAGCTCTAGTCGTTGAGACCTTTTTGCCGTGTATTCATAGTTGCTGCCACAAGCGGCTGGTACTATACCTGGACAGAAATCTTCTGATCTAAGGGCATAGAGAGAAAATCTCTGACCAACTCAACTCAGCGCTACTATTCAATGGGATGTTGAATTTCTTAAAAAATTTTGATTTCATTGGAAAAGGTTCCACGGCCAAAACAATACCAAATCTGACTGAGAAAATGCCCATGACACCGTACTGGAGATGGTATGAATTTCTGTTTTGAAATTCTCAAAAAGCATCTCCTAACTTTAAGCGACCGACGACAAAATGTGTATGTTACGCCTGGTTGTCGGGGTCGTCTTTAAGACACACACACTTAGGCTCAAGGCCCATTGCGATGACGCATATGGGGTCAGCAACTCCCAATCCCTGCTAAAATCATTTTAAACTTCACAGGAATTTCAGAAGATCCCTGATTTCCATGCATCTAAGGTCCCCCAAGTTATCGAAGAAATATCTACCCAGAGTGGCGCGTCTTCGTTTGGATAGTGCAGGGATCGTTTCTTCCCCTTCTTCATGTTAAAAACTTCTACATATTTAAGTCGTGTAATCGTACGTCTAGTCGACAGGCATGCTCGCCTATTAGGCACTGTGCTGTAATGACAGGGTACTAACAAACTGATTACGCTTCTTTAGGCTCAATAGTAAGCCAGAGCGTTTAGCGCTGAGCACCCGCCAAAATTGCCTGGCTGTTTTGCAGTTGATCTCGTCATGCCACCTGTCCGTCGCTACTTTAGTAAGCCACTCAAAAATAAGTAACTGCAATTTTGTGGGGATATTTCTCTTTCATTATATATGCCCTCAATTGGAAGTTTGGTGCCAAGAAGCACCAGTTCGTCGGCCTTACAATTCGCCACCATGTCGCAGTGTACCGCAATCCATATCACCTTTGGGCGAAATGACTCAGCCGTCTCTTTAAGAAGTTTGTCATTTCATGGTGACCATGGAGGTTGTCGAGTGCTTCGTCAGGGGTTTGATTGCCGACTGACTTTCCGTGAAGATGTATGTATGGAGATATCAACTTGTGGTATCATAACACACTTTACCTATTTTGTGGCACTGTCAATTGCCATGAGTTCCGCCTGAAATACGCCTTAGTGTTCGGAGTATACACCCTCACAACCATACCTTGGAACTTCGAGCCACCTGTGTAAACACAAAATGTGTATACTTAGTTAATATTTTCTATAAGTGATTTTGTGGTTTGCGTGTCTTTTTATTAGTCACTCTTGTTTCGCTACGAGTATCTCTTTCTTTTTGTTCCTCTTATTTGCCTGCTTGAATGCTTTAAATGCATGAACATGATTTATCCATTTGTCAAAGGTGATAAGAAATATTCTAGCAAATTTCAAGTCGTCAACAGTAAAGAGTTAGCAAAAAAAAGCACACGAAGTAAGAAAACTTGAAAGCGGTATGAAAAAATGTCGTTAGAATAAACCTTAAAGCGATGAATGTTTGGTTTGGTGGTCGAGCTGGTTAATGGGTTGGTTGGCATGGTTAGTTAGCAAAAGGCTATGTATGTATGTATGTGTTATTTTGTCGATGATGTCAGCAAGAAGTCACACAAACGGCTATTCATATGCTAGTGACAGCGACAGTGACAGCTAACGCAGCTATGCGCCTCACTATGCTCCACCGCACCGCACCGCACCGCAACGCAACGCATAGCATAGAGTCTGCACCTGGCTCAAGTAAACAGCTATGAATAATTTTTTATGATTGCACACTTATTAACGCGCTAACACACAGCTATAAATACAAGTAATAGTAAGTATATACACGTTAAATAGCGCTTGAATATGCATAACTACTATAATGCAACTTCTTTTGCTACGGTGCTGTGCTTAGTAGGTGTGTGTGTGTGTGCTGTTATGCGCAATTTGCCAAGCGCATACCAAATGCAGTTGCATGTTTTTGCCACATCTCTTTGGGTCGCATGCAAATTAAAGTCTCAAGCACAAATGCGCACTGGTACACTACATAGTTTATAACAAAAAAGAAAAGTGTTACCAACTTGAAAATTGCAGAAAAATAAAACAAACTTTTGACACGCGAAAAGGCCAACTAACTAACGAAACATACACGTTAAACTTGTTAGTAACGGACGCAGGCGCATTAACATAGCAAAGTGCTTACGCCATCTATACACGTAGAAGGCACTTAAATTTAGTAGACTCTCTCTGTCACGGCGATGCGCGACGTATGGCAAATTTGGTAGAAATACTGGCTGCTGGGAGTGGCCCAACGAACGACAAAAAGGTTCTGTGTGGAAAATGCTAATTTTTGCAGCACAATCGTCACGCAGGGTGCATACATAGTATGTAAGTTTATGAGTATGTCAGAGTGAGAGTATGCCTGCGAAAAAAACTGCGGGTTACTAGAAATCTTCGGTCATGACATTTACGTAGCTAACCAAAAGTTGGTTGTACAATTTTCTGTTGTGTCACGCGATGCAAGTTGAATATATTTAAAGTACATTTTAACAAACTCAAGACTATTTAAAGCTGTATAGCAAGAAATAAGTACACATTAAATTATTTCCAAATATTCAATCATTGAGGACAAAAGGCATTTGTCCTCCGAAAGGTTTGGAAGCAAAGGTGAGAACTATCCCGAGACGAGAAATTTCAGACTGTTAAAAAAGAAAAATCACGAAATTTGCACAGCTTGGATACTCTTTAAATGAAATTTAAAAGTTTTCCGAATGGATTTAGTCAGCATGTAAAATAACAAAAAAGTAGGTTAGGTTGGGTTGGAATGGCTAGAAAGCCAATCCCTACAATTAAGACAAAGCGTAGGCCCATTGTGGCGCCATATGCAATTTTTGTTCCGCTACGATGTTGCGGTGCTAACTCAAGATCAAACAATTTCGTCGACGCAAGGAATATGGGAAAAGCTCTTGCATTCATTACAGGGCACTTCTGGCAACGGTCTTTCAACTTACCGCAGTCTTTCGGAAGACAAAATTTTTCGTAAGATAATTATCAGTGCTGGCAACTATCTTCAAAAAGCTATTTACTGCCTTTGGAAAGACTAATTGAAAGATCTGCCAACGAGGGGTTTTTTTTTTAAGTGAAATAAAACTTAAAAATATATGTATATAATTTTGTTTTTAAAACGATAAAAATTGAAAATTAAAAACTATTGATTAAGAAAGAAAAAGAGAAAATATTAAAAAATAAAAAAAAATATTTATATATTAAAAAATTTCAAAAATTAGAAGATTAAAAGCATTTTTCATTTTAAAACATTAAACCTAAAAAATAAACGGAAATTTAATTAAAAAAATAATTAAAAATATAAAAGGAATTAAATTACAAAAATTAAATAAATGAAATTAAAAAAATAGTTTTCTTCTTAAAACAAAATTTAAAAATAAAAAGAAAATTATTAAAAAAATATATATTTTTCATTTTAACAACAATACAATATTAAAATAGAAAGAAATTTAAACTAAAAAAGAAAAAAAATTGTAATTTAAATAAAAAAAATAAGATGCGTTAATAAAAATCAAATTAAATGAAAAAAAAAATACTTTTCAAAATAATAGTCTTAAAATTGAAAACAAGCTTTCCCAAAAAAGCAAATATTTTTTTTAACTTTAGCTTTCAAAACAACAAAACTTAAAGTAAAATAAAAAAATAAGTTTCTAAAGATCAAATGAAATTAAAAAAATGTATACGAGTAATTTTCTTTTAAAGACAATGTAATCTAATAATTGGAGGAGTCAGAATCATAAGGTTCTAGAGAAATTTTTGAAAATATAAGTTATACCAATATTTGTATAGTTAAATATAGCGTTTATTTGCATTGCAAGTCATGACGATGTGTTTAAGCCCTTACATCCAACTCCACCGAAGATTCCGTACTTAAAACGCCGAAAACAACAACAACAAACAACAAAAGTTCCAAGAAGCAAAGTCAAAAACGATTATAGTTCAAGAAGAAAATACAGAATTAGATGAAGCCCCCGGAAGCATTTTGTCAGATTACGATGATTAGATATATTTTGGTAGAGCTAATGTTGTATATGATAACTTTTTTACATAATAAAATGTAGATTTTCATAAAAATATGATTTTCCATTTATTTCCTTAAAGAAATTTACCTAAGTAGGTACTCAGAAGTAAAAGAATTCAAGTGCAGTAAGCATTCTTTGAATTAGTTAATTAACCTGCATTCATTTAGGCAAGAATCATTACAAATGCATTTACCCAGAATTTACAATAAGTAATCAAGTTTAACCTTAATTATCTCAAGACAATGTCAGACTTACTTAGATCCTATTGATTATAAGCCCTTCAATTCAAAGAAAATTAAATAAATAAAAAATTAAATAGACAAGAGTATACAAAATCCACTCCCTGAGGACTCGAGCCCGTATCTCTCGAATGGCATACCAGTACTTTGCACATTCGGCTATTGCGATTGTAAAGGCAAGCAAAATGATACAAGTGCTCTCTGGCAAAAGGGCTTTTCACCACGAGTGGTGAATGAAGGGGATTTTTCTAAGGCTTATGTGCTAGAATAACAAAAGTCTTTCGAACTTTCTTGCCATCTGTCTTTCATTTGTCTTACGAAAGATGACGTATTTCTGCATCAAAAAGAAAAAAAAATGTTGCTTGCCTTTTTTGCGATTAGGGCTCTAGGAGTTTTAAGTATGGGGCAGGACTGTACACAATCACTAGGTTTAGAGTGAAAGGCTATGCCTGCTTTCGGTTTAAGCAGTACTCGAACTTCTGTTTCGAACACGGGAATATAACTGGACCTTCAGCAACTAGAGCAAATTATTTTTAACCAAGGCTCCTTACATGTCAAAAACTGACACGTTTTTCTTGAATCAATAGTTTATTTTAATCGAATATTAATTTTAGATCCATCTCCCTTCATTACATTTACAAGATTTATTTTACTCATTGTTGCTTTTCTTTTCACTACATTCATATCCCACTTTTCCTCCACAAAATCAAGACAAACTAAAAGACCAACAAAGTAAGGGATGGGAAAGAAATTTGCAAGAATTACTGCTGATTATTATCAGGAGAATAATCCAGTTGCAAGTTACACTTTTGCATGCCACACACACGCCCTCCGCCGCCGCCTCCACTCAAGTTGAAATTGATCCGGCGAAATATCGCAGAAAATGATAACATCCCCGAAGGCGTGTGGAGTGTGGCTGCCAAAAACAATAAAACTGACACAATTTGCTTGGCATTTGCGACATACAGAACCTTGACATGGTTGGCCCCATGGCGCAAGCGTCACACCGTTAGTGGTGGCGGCGTTCGACGAGTCGACACAATAAAGCCAAAGCATAATATCCTCTTCAGCAGCAGTGGCAGTATTTTTTTTTAGATTTATTCCCACCCACTTTTGTGTATTGTTATTGCTGCTGTTATTCTTGTTGTTGTTGTTGTTGTTGTTGCTATCAGCGCACTTCAGCTACAAGTGCGCTGGTTGTGCCAGCGTTCGAGTATCGTAAGCAATAAACGAAATTTGCTGTAAGTTATACAAAGGAACATACATATATACACGCACATACACCGTAGAACGAGCGAATGATGAAGTGAAGAAATGGAAGAACATAAAAAAGTAGGTAAGACCACCAAAAGTGGCGCAACGAAAAAAAGTACTTAGGTGTCGGAAGGAAGTGGGAGCAAAATGGTAACAATCACGCAATCGAGCTACTGCGCTAGAAACGATAACGTTGCCAATGCCAAGAAATACATTATGTATGTACATACAGACATACGAATTATAAAAAAACAATATCATGCAAGCAACAATGTCAGCTTACTGCTTACGATGCGCTGGAGATAATTCTTGCGAGCATGCGCTCAAGTGGATATACTTGGATGTTTGTTGCTAAGTGTGTGTAGTTGGCCTGCAGAAAATCTGACTAGCTCAGAACTAGCGTAGAACTAGATCATCTGCTGACAGTACCAGTTCTAGCTCAATACCCGAGCAATGCTTTCAACTGTCCAGTGTTACACGGCGATACCATTGGCGGTGGCAATTGTCGCCCAGTGCATTACTTTGCAACTAGTTTTGAATCGGTTCCGTTGTGGACAGTTTTTTTTATAAGAAAACATTTCTAAGATTCCTTTTTTTTAATTCATTAAATTTGAAAAGTCACAACTGCCTCCATCGCAATTTAAACTCGCGACCAAAGATGCTTGAGTCGAAGGTCTTCTCGCCGAGCTACTTTCATATTGTAGATACGAATAGTGAGCATTTGCACATTTCCACCGCAAGCTTCAACTGTCTCGCTCTGCATCCGTTTTGCACTAGTTCAGAGATAGTTCTGGTATACTATGTAGTTCGGAACTAGCGCATTTGTCAGACTGTCCCTAAATTTTACTGCAGGGTGGTAGTGTGTATGTCCTGCACTAGCATCAGTAAAGTATTTTTCTAAAGCATCATCGAGTGATTGTTTTCGTTTTTTTTTACTGTTCTACTTTTCTACTAAATCATGAAGTGTTCTTGTATCAGCGCGCTCCCAGTACCGTTTGCCATTCGCTTGTCAGCCTGTGGCGCTTTCAAGATCATCAGATTACGAAGTTCTCTTGGTTTGCTGAATGTTCTGCTCCATCACCCATAACCCAGTTGGTACATCAATTTTTAGACTGTTGAGGCCATGACAACATCCCCGAAAGCATTCTGTATGCTGCGCTATGCTACGCTCCTCCCAAACCAACGTGTGGCACAAAATTTGCTTATGCAAGTTTCCGGACTACAAAATACTGATCTAGGCTTCACAACACAGATACTCAGGAGGAATGAATAGACTTCATATGCTGTCTTGGAAGCCTACTCTAACAGGGAAATTTTGGTTAAAATAGTTCAAGACCTTTCAAAAAAAGTGGGCAAGATATTGTGACAGTTTTTATACCTTTCATGAGCATGAAATGGTATTATAACTTTGGTCCGATGTTTGTAAGTACCAGAACAAAAAGAGATAGACCCATTAAAATGTATACTTATATGAT
>NW_016172533.1:662-1446 GCF_001687245.7 Rhagoletis zephyria | reverse complement strand
TATAAGCTTTATCTCCTATAGCACTGATTGTTCAGATACCAGTTTTTGCGATATATCTCCTTTATGTAGGAAACTAAACCCAATAAATTGTGTTACCGGTTTACATACCGATCACATAGCAGTGAAAATCACTTAGATTGGTGCCATGTAAAGTATATCTTCCATACCTCTGATTGTTTAGATGCGATTTTTTATATAAGTATGTAACTCCTCTATCGATGTATGCAGATGTATTCAAAGTCAGTAATCTGTCAAACTAAAATTTGCAGATGTTCATGAAAGGTATGAAGCCTTCGGCATAGCCGAAGACAGCGCTGCTCTTACTTGTTCTTTATTCTATTTACCACAAAATGAAGATGGATATAATTTTGCTTGCGCTGCTCTAACAGTCACAATGGCCGAGTGAGCGAATGATTGGCGGATCATTCGAGAGATCCGAAGTTCAAATCTTAAGGTAGTGAATTTTTTTAGTTTACACACAAATTTTTGGCACCCTGAAATTGTGCATATGGAAACTGTGCATACGAAATAATGCATATGAAAAAAACCGAAATAATGCATACGAAAAAAACCGAAATAATGCATATATGCACAGTTTCGGTTGAAAACCGCATATGCATTATTTCGGTTTTAACCGAAACTGTGCATGTATGCTTTACTTCGTTTTTCTTTCATATGCATTATTTCGGCTTTTAAAACGAAAGTATGCATATGCATAATTTCGGTATTTTCTCATATGCATTATTTCGGTTTTCAACCGAAACTGTGCATGTATGCATTACTT
>NW_016172533.1:0-637 GCF_001687245.7 Rhagoletis zephyria | reverse complement strand
GTAAAAACCGAAATAAAGCATACATGCACAGTTTCGGTTGAAACCGAAATAATGTCTAAATGCACAGTTTCCATATGCGCAATTTCGGTGCCCCAAATTTTTTAATCGAATTTAGTTTTCTTTTCATTTTTTAATTTTGTTTCAAAAACAACAAATTGTTTAATATAATTTAACTCATGTTATGTATATAAATTTTTTTCTTTTTCAGTTTTTTATTTTACTTTTTTAATAATTAATATTTTTTTAAATTTAAAACAGAAAAAATATTTTTTATATTGCATTTATGTTTTAGGATCTTATTTTACTTTCTTTTTTTCGTTGTTTTATTAATTTTCTTTTCTTAATTTAATATTCTTTTAATATTTAGACTCCGTTGCTTTAAAAAGAAAGAAATATTTATATATTTTAACTAAATTTACTGGAACTTATTTATTTCAGTTTTGATAAATTTTTATTAAATTCCTTTTAATTTGTAGTTCTTATAGTTTACATAAGAAAACTATTTTTTTATTACATTTAATTCGTATAAATTTATTTATTTTTTTATACCCGAGCGCACTTGTGCACAAGGGTATTATAACTTTGTTCACATAACGGTTGTTTGTAACAGGCAAAACGAATCGAGATAGATATAGAC
>NW_016172532.1:0-12969 GCF_001687245.7 Rhagoletis zephyria | reverse complement strand
ACAATGATTTATTTATTTCATTGGTATTTAGTAACGTTGGCAGCATCGGGTTTTCTGGAAGCTCTGATATAACGCCGTATGACAGACAATTTTAGACTCAAATAGTAAAAGGGTAGAATGTAGAATAACAATATGGGCATCAAATAAAAAAGAAAATTATGTAAAATTAAAAGTAGGAAAAGTAGGAAGTTTTATGGTGCACAAGAATGAATAGGTATTGAAAGTTTCCTTTTAAAATTTTGTCGTTTAATTTCCTTGAAAATTTGCAATACATTTTTTTTTTTTTAATTATATATTAAGGACTAATATACACAGGCCTTTATTCTAGAACTTCGTTCTTTTAATTTTATTAGCGTAGAATTAAAATAAAATTTATTATATTTTTAGACTTGCACCAAAATATTTCGGAGAATTTTTCTAAAAATGGAGTTTTTATGAATAAAAATAGTTTCTTAAAGGATTTTTTTGAAAAAATACACTCAGATGACAAAATACTTTAAGCTTTAAAAATCTACATAAAAATATTCAAAAATTTTTTCAACGGAATCATATTAATCAGATTTTTGATGCTGCTTCTTAACTTTTTTCAAAGATTTGTTTAAAGAAAACTTGAATAACTGGGCCAGAACTATACGGATATAGACTTGTGAGGTATCAGTGGAAAGGTAGTTTTCTTTATCAAATACCAACACCATTCAATGAGGCTAGTTTATCTTGCCTTTCTCTTTAATGCTTTGAATGAGCTTATTTGCAAAGAAATAAAGAGGGTGAGAAAATTCCTTTCGAGTGATACATTATATGTTTGAATCGGTAAAGTGTAGGCTGAGTTATTGAACCAGTCTTTGAAAAAAGTTCAAAAACAGCATTAAATATCTCATTATTGTGATTCCGTTGAAATCTTTTTTTTTTGTAATATTTTTTATGCAAATTTTTTAAGCTTAAACTTTTTTGTCATCTAAGGTGGTTTTTTTGCATAAAAATACTTTAAAAACTTTTTATTAACAAAAAACTCAATTTAAGGAGGTATTTTCAAATCGGTGCAGCTCACGTAAATCTTAATATTTTTCCGAAATAGTTCGGTGTATGTCTTAAAATATAATGGATTTTCTAATTCCGGTGGAAAGGTGGAAAAAGCAGTACCGATTTTTTTTTTTTTTGAATCGGGAGTGATGCCGTCTAATATACCATCCAACTCATCTGTCATTTCATAGACAGTCAAAACATTTACTATAAAAAAAAACACTCACTTCAATTTATTTGAACTTAATGGCTGAACGTATGGCGCCAATCAAAATGGTAGAAACAACTCACAAAACTTGTGAAAAACAGGCATCTCCGCCTGCTACTCAATTATGCGCAAATCATGCGAATCATAAAAAATTATTTCTGTGCACACGACTGACTGATACAAAAACAGAAATAATAAATCGAGACAGCAAGTATGTATAAAAAAATTATGCAAACAGATAAAAACAATTACGTATTTATTAGAGTCGTCTTCCTGCAAGAATCATCTGGTTCCACAATTGTAGGTTGTCGAAAGGAAATATCTACATAGCTTGGACCAGAAATAACTAGTCTAAGGTAATCTTCACGGGATGTGTTCGAAATAATGCTTGTTTGTGCTGTGCTGAAATGCTATTTTTCGCTGAATTGCTCAGTTTCACTGGATTTGCCACCGGCAATGTCAAACTCGCTAATTGTTAGCAAGGAAAATGAATTTTACAGCAATCAGTGTCAATAGAAAAATCTACTCAAAACATTGACTGCCTTTTGAAGTTGCCCTCTTTAATTTTTTTAATAAGAAATATTTTCTGAATTGTCTTTTTTTATTTTAAGCCAAAAAACTCGTTTATTGCTTTGAAATTATGCCTCAGGGAGCTTTATTTTATTACCCGCTTTGGGGGACATATTTTCTTCCCCTTAACGTACGGTAACCATTCGCACCAATTTTGGCGGAACAGTACCGAATTTAAGAAAATTCTCCCGCTGAATATTTTTTTTTAAGTCGGAACGTATAAGTGTCCCGATTTTTCATATTGTTACCTATTAAATCCCGATTTTCTGTGTTTTCCTTATTGAGCCTTTGATGGCCGATACTAATTACATATATGTTGACAACATTGACATGTTTATTTATATGTAAATCTGGTTGTCTAGATTATTTTTAAAGATTTATTTTAGTTGAGACTTTATAATGTCTTGAAGGTAAAAAGCTGAACCTCTTGCCACAATTACAGAACCAATTAGTTTTCAGCACCTTTTCGTTGTGCCGACTTGTGTAGCATAAATGTTGCTTAAAGTGGTTCGGCAGCATTTAAAAAAAAATAAATTAATAACATAATAAATTATATTTTTTTTTAACAAAAGGGTAAGTATATAAAATATAATAAATAAAATGGAATAAAAACATATGAGTAGTCCACTTGCAAAATTTTTCCGAATTTAAGCTTTTGGTATTTAAAGTAGTTTCATGTCCACTAAGAACACAGTGCAATATCTTTCAATATTTTGAAAAAGTAGCTAAAATGTTAACTAATCTTGCAAAAGTCGGTCTCATACTACTTATTTATAAACTTTCAAGAGTCTCCATCTTCTGACGAACTGAGAAAACTGCTTAAGGTCGTATAGACTGTTAATGATATTTTTCAAGTGATAAAAAAATTAAATTAAGATGTTACTTGTTGTCGTAGTCGTTTTTTTTTTTTTAATTTATGGCTTAGATACTATTACAAAATCACATAACGCTGTTTGCAAGTTGACTACTCATATAACTTTGACAAATAATTTTGGTTTTTGTTAGGAAAGTATATTTTTGGAATAATTTTTCAAAATTTTTTCTCTTTCTCTTGTTGTAAATAAAAATACTAAAATATGTTATGTCTTTTTATTCTAAAAAAAAATTATATTTTCGGATTCGATGCTTTGGAAATGACCCGTTTTTTGTCCACAGACATCCGGTCACCGTACCTTAACGAGTAAGAGTAAAGTAAAAACCAAAAAAAAATAAAATCCCGTTTGTAGCTCCCAGCTCATGGAAAGGGGTAGGGCTCCTTTATTTCTCACATTGGCAGAACTCCATTCAAGTTCTAGTGGGTGTAAACACCGATGGCTCTGATGGCTCGAATGACATGAACATAATTGTTATAGGAACTTCACCAAATGCCACAGCCGTTGTCTATTATATTGTTTAAGCATGTTTATGTAAGCCTAAGCCTGTAGCTAAATGAACATATGTGCGTGTTAGATTGTGCATACATATTTATGTACGTGCTTGTTTATTTGTTTCACACAAAAACTCACAATGTCCGGTCATTAGGTACTGCATTCCCTCTGCTACGCAGCAATAAAAAAAAAAACACATTTTTTTAGCCAAACTTATAACAAGTGATTATGATTCAGTAGCAACTTTGCAGAGATATAATTTTATTACGATTGGTGTAGATTTGCTACGATTTTCGGATCATAAAATAAGGATCGACAGCATTTTTTGCTATTTGGGCTTGCCACCGCCCGATTTTTTATTAACAATTTTCGTCTGCGACGCTCTTTTATAAAAATCAGTACTTCGTTACTTCGCGCGATTTTTTATTAAAAATCTTCGCCTGCGGCGCTTTTTTTACAAAAAGGAATACTCCCAAATATAATGAAAATTTTTTATAAAAAACCACGCGATTTTTTTATTAAAAATTTTCGCCTGGGGCGCATTTTATGTAAAAATCGATAATTCGATAAATAATTCAAATTTTTATTAAAATCAGTACTTCGCCCGCGGCGCTTTTTTATGTAAAACAGTACTTCAATATAAAATGAAAATTTTCAATAAAACAACGCGCGACATTCTTTTACTATTTTCATCATCTGGCAGCACCAACATCTGTGTTCATTTCATTGTGCAACTTTAACAGTCAATAACTTTTTAATTAGAATCCCCTGCGGTCTGGGGTCTCCATTTTTAGAATCTAAAAAAGCTCCTCTAATCCCCCTCATTTTTAATTTATTTTTTCAAATTTGGACCGAATAGACTCATCAGTCGCATCAGAATTTTCAAAATTTTGTTTATAAATGCTGTGATCAGAGCTTCCGTCACATCCCCATTTGCTAATTAATGTTGACGACGAAATATAAGGCAAATGTTTGAGAACTTCACTTTGCATTTCAATAAGACTTTCAGCAGTTTTGTCTAAGATTGCTTGTAGTTTGCAGTGTTTATTAAAAATTAAAAACCAAAAATAATAATATACATAAGTTTTGAGTACTTATTTCAAAACATATTATATCCAGGAAATGTTCTACAACTAAGTGATACAATCGATTTCTTTTTTCACCGACACTCAAATTTGAAAATTAGTGTTTATTTGCAGTTTTTATGCAAATTAAAAAAAAAATGACAATTTATCCTGATTTTTGTATTATAAATCCAAATTAAAATTATTTTTGATTTTTATATTATATGTCTGCAGATTATTTAGATAAAAATTAAAAATCATTGTTATTTTGGATTTATAAAATAAAAGTCAGAAATAACCGTTTTTAAGGAGTAATCAAATAAAGGTCAAAAAAATAATTGTTTAAGAGCGATTGTTTTAAAAAAAAAGTTTTAATTGTTACGGTCCCTGATTATATCACATACTTCCTCTTGTTTCAATCAAATTTTCTATAAATAAAATAAAACTGACCTTTTAGAGTAAAATCCATCATAACAGCACTAAATGTATTCACTTAAACTCCTAAAAAAAAAAATTGTGAAAAATTTACCGCTAGTTACTCTTTCACTTCAACCGCTTATGACTTTCCAAACTTGAATTTTTGCTACAATCTTTTTCATGAAATATAATTAGTGGGGTGTTGCTAATGTGATGTGATCCAAAATTTATCAAACACTTGAATTAAATTTTGTCCACCTAGATTGTACTACGCGATTCACTGAGCGACGTAGGGAAGTTTTTATACTTCAAAACCATTTTGCAGTTTTCCCAGAACCTTAGGCCAAAGCCTCTAGCATGTCCCCACTTACTTCTAATTCTAAACAAAAAGTCACAACCCCCCTAATGTACCCGCGCGCGTTAAGTTCAACCAAATCGCTTGTAATTGCTGAGAGTATATTAAAAAAGTTGTTCCATCAGCACACTGCCACGTTGATGGTGTATTTAAAGTTAAGACATTTTTTAATGAAATATTTGATGAATATGCATGAGGCAAGCGGCGATTGCAGAGCGCAGCGGTGCAATGAAGCGAAAGGAGGGAAAAGCATTCTGCGCTTCAGTGTATTTATAGTACTTTCTGTGGTGTGTTTTTTTTCTACAGCTTTGTAAATTTCTTTCACACCAAGTGCGACCACGATGTACTTACTATACGCTGGTGTGCCACATCTTCCGTAGGTCTCGCATTTCCCACGGCAAGCCATAGCGCACACAGCGATTTCGTGTCGCTGAGGCTCAGAGCACTCATACGCCCCAGGGCACGTTTGAAAGCAGCAGTGTCAGCTAGTATCTCTGTGGAATTGTGCTTGTTTTTGTTTTTGTTCTACCTTTTTTATATTCCTTTTCTTGTTACTAGTATTCACGCGCTTCGCAAAATTTCCTGCGTCCTTTTATTAGGACTTTTGTCTCCATTTATAGTACAAAATGTTATATGGAAGTGATTTTGTTATCTAAAACGCTTCACAACTCCATGCTAATAACGGTAATAAAAAAACATTTAAATTAACTTAGCAGTTATTCAGTTAGCTGGCGTGAATGAATGAGTGGCAGTGGTCACTGCCTGCCTCGCGGTCAAAGTATGGGAGTCGCTTTTCTTAATTTGCATGCTTGGCGTGTGTCCAAATTAATGACCCCAGGGGCTTAAAAATTTTATGATTGCTGTGATTGCCCCTCTTGAGTGGTGATTCGTGACGCTTTGCATATCTTCGACGCTGCACAGGAAATGCTTTAATTTCCGACTATTGCTATGCTTATAACGCCTATTGTATGCGATTTCTACATCCCTCACAGTTTTCCATTGCAAGTGCACCAGTTAATTTTGTTTGTCGTCGTTTTATTCTTTGTTTTTTTTTTTTTGGCTGCCGCACTCAGGCACATTCCTTGCAATCTCGTGTGCAAAACGATAATATTTATTTTTGGATCACGTGTCCTTTGTTACTATATTTTATGAAGTAAATTTTTAGCGTATTCGCACTGTACTTCCTGTCGCGCCGTCTTCAATGCTCAACAGCGCAGCATGGTTCTACTCATTTGCATATTACAATGAGCGGAAAAGCGTGTTCCTTTTACAAGCACACAATGAGAAAACATGTAGGCGAACTCTTTATGTACATATGTATGTATGTATTTGCATACATATGGGCAAATCCATGCAAAATCTGCCAACGGTTGGAATCGAACATTTTCGATGTGGAGGAATTTTGGTCAAGTTTTCTTTTAAAATTTTGCAAAATTCTGTCAAAGGAAAAAAAATTAAAAAGTTTTTTTTCGAAAGCTAACTAAAGTTTTAAATTCCACAATTCCCCGGACATTGTCAGTTTAGTTTTCGTTATTATTCGTTTTAATAGTTATATTTGAGACAATACAAAAAATTTTTTTTTTATCGAAAAATAAAAAAAGTTCATAATTTTGAAAATTGAAAAATCGTTAAAGTAAAATCGTATGTAAATTAAGAAAGCTAAATTTTTTATGCAATACCTCTAAAGTCCAAATTCACTAAAGCAATTAATGTGAAAAATGATTTTAATTTTTTTAATTTTACATGGAAATTTTACAGAAAATAAGAAATCAATGACACCAGATGTAAGAGATCTTAAAAGATCCTATATTCTAAAGTTTTCGGTTATTGCTTTTTGTAAGTATGAAATTAAAAAAAAAAATAAAATTGTGATGTTGTGATATTTAACAACAAAAATTTTATTAAAAACATAAGAAAGTGGGATTAAAACTTAATTGAAAATGCGTTTGTGTTTCCATGGTAAAATTTCAAGTGCAAGCTGAATATGAATTTCATTAAGTCGCGTTTTTCGCTCCTTTTCCTGATGTTGATTTTAATCTGAGAGAAGTTAGAATAATATCAGTTTCAAAGGAAATATTTTACATAGATCAAATATTCATAAATCCTCTGCCAATTGTTTTACGGGGTTTTAGGTGCTGGTTAGGGTGGTGCGTTTGGTTGGTAGAAACTGAGATCTGGTGGGTAAGTACCACAACGGCTACTTAAAGTTAATGGAATTTCTAACAAAAAAAGTTATCTTCTCGGGAAAAGAATATCGATATACTTCAAGATCCGACTGGAAATATCAAAGATTTTGACGAAAAATGTAAAAAGGGCAACAGTTAGGTTCGCCAAAAAAAATCCAATTTGCCTTGCAAAATTACTTCAGACATGGGGGTGTACGAAGAACATTTTTTTTCCTTGTAAGGTACGTTCTAATGTTGCACACTTATATATATACATACAATAGAAAACTCTGGATAACTATTTGAGCATTTACAACTATTTAGCTCACAATAAATAAAACTATATTAAACAATATTACTTAAATCATAATAACAATTTTTTCACAACTGATATATGTAAATATCTAGAACGCCAAATCATAAATGTGTCGTTCAAAATGGTGTTCGGTTTGTAAAAAATGCCACTTATAGCAGTGTGCTACATCTTACGTAACGCAATTTCAATTATGTTCTAATCTTGCCTTATTGAATTAAATTTGTATTGCTGAAAATCACAAAATTGAATATTTATTCGACATAACTTTATTTGTGTAGATTTGCAACAAAAATATTTTTTTTTTTCAAAAACCAAAAATTAAAATCTTTCAAAAAACAAAACAAAACCTTCTGTAATTTCTTTTATGTTTGGTTTATGTTTGGCAGTATGCAGCTCTGAAGAAAAGTAAAGACTCCATATAAAATGACGTGCAAGAATTGGCTACGAAATTTTTTTTTTGTAAAATTTTCTTTCTTAAATATGTATACAGTAATGCGTAATAATCCGTTGGACCTTTGAAAAACACGCTTTAATTCACCAAATTTTCATACATTTTGGTAGTATCGTTAATTCGTTTTTTTTGTACAATTTGAGTTATGTTCAACCTTTTATAAATCTCTTATAAATAAATTTGACGATTTCGAATTTTGTAAGCAAAATGTATCAGTATTTTGATTCTGCTGTAGAACCAACCTCGTATCGATTCATAAGTACATACATATACATATGTATAAATAGCGCTTTCTCTTATATGTATTTTTAAACTCTTGCTTTCTTTGAATAAGGTGCCTGCAGCTTTTTCCTTTTATACGCTTCATTCTTTTGTCCTTCCCGTATTTATACACCGACATACAACACCTACCAGTAACCTGGTTGTAAATAGTCACGCAACTCAATTTCAAACGTGAAGCCGAGCTGACACCCGCACGCATATTCATACATGTACATATGTGTGTATGTACATATGTATGTACATATTTATTAATAACACGCTTAAGTATACTTAACAGCGCACAGGCTCGAGGTGAAAAGCATCGGTTGGTTTTGTTCGCGATATGTGACTTACTGTATTTATGTATGTACATACAAGACGCCAATTACACTCGCACTTAATAGCGAACAAATAAATACATAAATACACATATTTATTTATGTAAATGTAGTTACACATCGCTCACTTACTTCAATAGTGTCATAAGCCAAGAAATACAAATATTGAGTTAAGCATGCATAGATTACTGCCTCACCTCTTCTTCTATGTACCGATTACCAGTATGTCACTGACACAAAATATGTATGTATGTATTGAGTTTTACTATGAGAATATACATACCTATATATGTATGTAAATTCAAAAGTTTAAAGTCGTTATTCTGCAATTTTTCCTTTTTTGAGTTATGACTCTATCGAAGTAAATAAGCGATGTGTACTGAAAATAATAATTATGCAGAAGTTATTAACAGATTGTAGATTATGTAACTTATACTTAAAACTGTTACTGCTATCGGTCCTGTCACTTGCACCGTTGGTGTTGGCTTTTGTAGCGGAAGTCATGCTGTAACATTTATTTAAATTCCGCTTTAAGTTATGTTTGCGTTAAGAAACACCAACACAGCTTGAGTTGAGTAAAGAAAATCAACAAGCAGCTTAAGTTCATATGCTGTATCATCGGTGAGCGTGGTCGATAATTGATTTAACATTTTTTTATAGTGTCTTGCTCAATGACACTCAAATAAATGGTAATGGCAAGTTATGCAAGTATTGATCAATCAATTGTTACTCAAGTTAACGAGTGCGCAGATAGGCGATAGGTTTAAAAAATGCAGTGCAAAATGATATTCCCAGAGACCCAAAATAATAATTATTTCATGGTGGAGTTTTAAAAAAGTCATCAAAATTTTCGTAAGAATTATAAAAGTCTTTTGATATTAATTATGTGCGAGAAAATTTTGTTAACTATTATTTTAAGCCTTATATAACAGAAGTCTTTTTCAGCGAGATAAATATTTTTAAATCTTCAAAGACTTTTATTTTGAGACTTATATTATATATTATATGTAATTTCAAAAACTCAAAGCTAGCTATATTTTAGGAGGAGTACGTTTTGTCCGATTTCAAAAATATTCAAGACGCTTCTTAAGGAGGCTAAGCACAATGTGTTTATCAAATGTGGTTAAGATCGGTCGAGGAGTTTTTGAGATGCGCATATATGATATAAATGGGCGATGCCACGCCCATGGTTCAAAAATTTTATGAATAACTATATTTATGCCAATGAAACGTGGTATCGGTTGGAAAATAGTAAAGTTATTAATAGATAAGTGCATCAAGGACGAAAATAACGTTTTTTTTTTTTTGCTATAAAAAATGGAGGGTTCAGGAAGTATACGGGACCTATTTTCGTGTTTTACTCCACCATACCTACAACCTAAGCTAGGTTTTGTTTCGCGTGTATTTCATGACTTTTTTTTATAGCACCGTGTAATTAGACAAAAAAAAGGTTAAAAATAATATTAATTCTGTGAAAATATTTATCTGTCACTAAATATATGTATGCTGAGCTCTGGCTAACCTTCTCCAAAGTGTTTTAAGCACTTCTAAAAGTGGCTTGGACGAGTTCTCCACAGAGACTTTAAATATGTACATCTCCGTCTCGGCGGAGAATTAATGGACAACAGTAGTACTAGGCAATAATCTACTCAGTCTGGATATATTATTGATACGCTCCAATTTTTTTGGAGTGACCCTCCCATGCTGCTTCTCTAGGACTTCGTATTTCAGAATATCCGGGTGGGGCTTCCAAACTGTTGGAGTTTTGGTGAGTCGTTATTTCACCAAGGTGGAAATGATTTTTCACTGAATTCTGAAGTGTTGACGAAAAACAGGTCCTTGAGTGTTTTTTTTTAAATTAGAACAGCAATTTACTTTTATTTATTTATTTTATTTTTTTTTTAGCATACATTTACATGTTATGCAATTTATTTTTATTATGCTTCTAAATTTTATTTATTGTGCTTTCGTTTATTTCAAGCAATTATTCAATGTAAAATTTCACTTGAAGTGCAGCAGTTAAGCTACACATGTGCAAGAAAACGCATAATCGTGCACACGCATATACATATGCATGCATGTTCGTACATATGTGCGAGCATATAAAATAAATAAATATAGTTATGCACACGCATAAGCACATACATAAATTTATTAATGCAAATTTGTGCACAATCACTTTTTAGTGCGCACATACCAACGCTTTCGGAGTGCAATGCAAAGGATATTCTGGCAAAAGTACGTAAAACCAGATAAAATCAAAACAAAATGATGCATTCCAGCACAAACAAACGAACTAAAGCAATTTGATAATTTTCAAAAATATTTTGTTACTATTTTTTCCATTCATTCCAGACAAACCGGATGGAGGGACGATAATTTATTTAACCAATTTTTATGCTTCGTAAATATCAAATACCCAGAGAAAACTCGAAAAGTTTGCATAGACGCTGTCAGATGTGCAAGCATGCATTGAGGAATGTATCGTGCGTATAAATATACATATATACGGAAACTGGTATATGCGTACATATATACATATGTATCTACAAACAAACAAAAGGCATCCTTAGTTACTTCATATACATTATGCATTTTATACTTTTGTTGGGAATCTCTGTGCGTACCAACGCTGAATGATGATGCAAATTGCAAAGCAACTTGATAAACACAAATAAATGCAAGTAATTGCAGATTTCATATGTAAATGTGTCTCCCACTCAGCACGCTCTGCATGTATGTATGTATGTATGTATGTATATGTACTTACATATGCACATAGCATTAACTGCAGCAGCTGTTGCTCGACTGCTGCGATATTGAAGATGAGGATGATGAAGATGATGAGCACGTTGATTTAAAGGCAGCAATGGCTGGAATGCAGGCAATGGAGCTAGCAGAAAACAAAATGCGCTTGCACGCAATATATTTTTCCATATATGTACATTCATACATACAAATTCTGGTAGTGATGCCAGTACATCGTAGCATTTTTTTGTTTGTTTGTATATATTGCATTGTTGTTGCTTTTCTCCAATCGCTTCTGTGTTGTTGATTTTTTTCGGTTAAGTTGAAAATTGAAGTGGATCACTGTACATAAGTGGTAACGGAAACAGTAAAGTTGATTAAAATTTTGAAAATTAACACAAATAAATTTGCACAATTTAACGGCCATACATACATACTATGTACATTAGGGCGGCCCAAAAATGCATGCGAAAAATTTAAGTCGGAATTTTAATGATCTCACTCCCAAGCATTGTTCTATACCGAAAAAATGTTACCCTTTTTTTTGAAATCAAAAAAATATTAAGGAAACGCTCAAAGCGCAAAAATTTTTCAATGTATTTTATATGGAAAAAACTATTTTTTGTGGAAAGGTATAGAATGGTGTAGAGTTCTTGAACATCAATATTTTCGATCGGAAAAATTTTCTTCTCTTCGGGAGACTTTGGATAATAATTGCCAAACTTTTATTTAACCATATTTCAATACCAGTTTTTATAGGGTGCCTAAAAACNATATTAAAATAAATAATTTGGTATTAATACTAAAAGTCTCCTGAAAAGAAACCGAGTTTTATAATCGAAAAATATTGATTTTCAAGAATTCTGTACCATATGTATGAAAAAATAGTTTTTTTTCTCATATAAAATACAAGGAAAACTTTGAGCATTTTCAGCAACCTCTAAATATTTTTTGATATCAAAATAAAAAAAAAAACTGTGTATAATTTTTCTGTACAATCCTAGGGGGTAAGAGCGCTAAAATTCCGATTTTACTTTTTTTTGGGCCACCCTAATATACATGTGTGTTCATACATATGTATGTATATGTGTGACGTAAATAGATATAGTTTTAAGGTTATACACTCATATGGTCATAAATGGGTGGTGCCTAGCGTTGCCAAATGTCCCGTATTTTGCATTAAATTTAAAATGTTCCGCTGGGACAAGAATTTTCCGGAATTACCGACAGTTTCATTACTCATTTCAACCTGTAAATGTTTTGACGCGGCGGAGTAAGTCTAATGACCTACATGCATGCACATGCACATGCATTAAACTGGCAATTTATTATACTAAAATAAGCTATAAATGTGCATACTCGAAATATTTCTAGGAAATCTAATTAAAACAAGTAAGAGCAGCGCTGTCTTTGGCTACGCTTTGTAATTTTGACTGTAAGTATTTTGTTGATGATGAGTGGAGAAGTTATAACAAAAAGTCTGAACAATCAGTAGTATGGAGGCTAGAGGTTATACTGATCCAATCTTCGCCATTTTCACTGTAAGTATTCTTTTCATAATGAGTGGCAACGGTGCAAAATTTCATGTTCCTAGCTACATAAATGGATGTGTTATAACAAAGAAAGTTGTATGTGAGCTGTAGGTTATAGTGACCCGATCTTTATAATTTTCACTGTAAGTATTCCGCA